>NW_007252908.1:530811-535216 GCF_000164805.1 Carlito syrichta | reverse complement strand
TGTGTGTGTGTGTGTGTGTGTGTGTGTGTGTGTGTGTGTGTGTGTCTTCAGTCACTGCCTCTGTTTGCTCTCCAGGAAATGAGAAGAAGAAAAATAAATAAAGAAAAGGAGAAAGGAAAAATTAGACTACCGGGTGACCGGTTCCCTTCTCCAAGGGAGAAAAATTCTCCAAGAAGGGGCAAAATTGGTTCTCCGCTCACTTCTGCTGCCACCCCGGGAATTCGCCTCTCTTCTCTTTAATCAATAGTACAGTGTCTTTCTCTTTGGAGCCTGGAAAAACAATCTTTTCCATAAGGGAGAAGAAACAGGGAGAAAGGAAGAAGACTCCGAGTTGGTCGGGAGAGTTTGCATTAAACTCGGTTTTCTTCCTTGGGTGTTATTTCTTTGAATTTTAAATCTGAGCTAGCTTGCTTTCTTTCTTTCTTTCTTTCTTTCTTTCTTTCTTTCTTTCTTTCTTTCCTTCTTTCTCTGCTTAGCACCCAGATCCCCCTCCCTCCAATTGCTTTCTTGACTCCAGGGGGTAAATTTACCTTTACAGTAATCTTCCCAGTCCACAGCTCTCTGTGCTGCTTCCCCAGCCCAAAGCCTTTCTCTGATATGGCTGGGTTTCCTCCACAACACCCACCACTCCCTCCTCCACAGACTCCCAATTTGACTGGAGTAATTGCCTTTTAAGGTGCACTGTACGCATGACAGGTATTCTATTAACCCTTAAAACTCCTTCCTTCTTTAGATACCTGAAATGGCAGGTGGCCAACACATGCAGACCCATCTGAAATCACATGCATTTCATTTAGTTTCTACTTCTTTTTCTTTTCTTTTCCTCCCCACAGTAACATGTATATGCCATCCACACTGGAGGCCAGTATCCTATTATGTCTTTCAATTTTATCCCAGTATGATTCATTAGAAGTTAGACATTCAGGAAGAGGAAAGCAAAAACCACAAATATGCCCTGGAACCAGGCTTAACAAAGGCATGGATCTATCCCTAGCCTCATGTTGTCAGTTTAGAGATGGGGAAATTCTAGAAGCTAAATGCAATGCTCATTCCTCAAGCTTCATCATGCTTTTTGAGTTAACAGTAATTAATCACCAATGGCAAGTGAGTAATTTTTTAAGGTGGTCATAGGCTTATTTTATTAGGATTAGCTAATAAATCAGGCTGCATCACTGAAGGAGGAGTTCAAACTCTTCTAGGACTGAATAAACCAGACCTTAGAAACTGTCTCATTTATTCAGCTCTCCGGGAGCTTCCAGGCACTGTTAGAGACATTGTGGCCCAACCTCAACTGTAAATATCAGAGGGATGGAGAGACAGGAAGTTTTATAAGGAAAAATATCTGTTCAGCTCTGAAGTGTGAGCCACCACAATGAGGAACCCAGTATCTGGAGCCCACGGGCCTGCCTGCCACGGAATGAGACAGTTGGGGGGAAGAATTATTTAGAAAATGAAGTTTTGTGTATCCTAGGAATTCTGGTCAGAAATATCTATTATCTATCTATCTATCTATAGTCTATTATCTATCATCTATCTTTCATAACCTTCTCTACTTCCCTGATGGAAGTGATGAAAAATTCTACCTCTTTGCTCTGATATGAGAGAGCCCAAATTACATCAGAAACAAAGTGATGATATCAGCAAGGGATTGTTGAAAAGAAACGAAAGGATATTGCTAAAGTTTATCTTCATTTGAAATAAAGAAGCAGATAAAGTGCCTCAACCCAGACCGTAAATGAAGCCCACCTCCTCACAGCTGTCTTTGCCTCTGGTGGGCTCTGATATATTTTTCTAACTTTGAAATCTTAAATCACCACAAGAACTGATCATTAAGATGGGCAGAAGACTTCCCTACTTATGCTTTAATTTTTTTTATTACTACTATTTTTTAAAAGGAGGACATATTAGAATAACAAAGATTTGCTACAATCCTTGATTAGCTTCTAGGGAGCTTGATTGGAAAGGAAAAAACTACAAAGATATGGTTGACTTGAGAGGGAGGGGGAAGAAAAAGGAAAGTGTTTTCTTTCTTTTTTTTGAATATTATTTAGAAGACGGCCTCCCCATTCCACTGTTCCAGTCTCTCTTTTGAACAGACATTTTCTCCATATTGGATAAAGGTTGGTTTCTCTCTCCATTACTACCCCCAGCCTCACCCCACCCCAACAAACCTAGTATATTTCCATTCTGCTGTGTTTTTGTGCTACTCAACATGCCATTAACTTTAAGATTTACTCCTCAGCAGGCAAGCTGAAAGATGCTAAAGCCAATAAAAACTGCTCTCTGGGACTCCAACTAGGAAGAGTTTGGAGCTCTGTTTAGTATTCGAATGGAGGGAGGGCTGGGGAAGGAGGGTGGTTGTGATAGTGAAAACCGCTGCTGCTTAGAGAACCAGACAGCTCCGCGCTCTGCACCGAAAGTGCTGGAGGATCAGCTCTGTCCACAGCCCATTTGTGGCCAAGCATGAGGCTGCTGTCTATGTGGGGGTGGGTGTGCGTGTGTGTTTTCATCTTTAAAACCACCAGCTCTAACACAGCATCTTCGGCAGCTCTCCACACTACTGTTTATTAAAAACGGAATGTCCATACACATCCCCTACAACTTCCTCAGCCCCGTGCTCCTTCCCTGCCTGGTGATCAATCTCTCTCAGAAAGCATTTAACTTGCCCACATAGCTCCAGCACCGATTAATCCCCGCTGCACATCCTATACATTACTGTTAGGAAGCGGAGCACTGGGCTAATTTCGTCACCCACTAGCCACCCACACACATTCTACAACTGAACACGTTTGGGGCTCTGCTTTAAAGATAATAAAACAAGGAGAAAACAGGCAGGCTGCAGACAATTCCCACGACCACTTTCCTAAAAAGTTGCTGGGTTTTAATTCCTTGATTATCCGGTCTCCCCCTCCCCCAGACACTCACTAGCAATGATTGCATCAAGGGAGAAATCATGTACTATAAAGCTCTCTGCATGGTGAGTTTGGAATCAATTAGGGTACACCTTCCAAAATGCATATTTTGCACACACACACACATTTATTTCCCCCAAAACCCCGCTTTCCTGGGAAGGTGACAAATCCAGGCTTCCCAGACCCCCACTCCACCCAGGGGAAGGCTGGTTTCTTGCTAATTCTTGCCTTAGGTTTTGTCACTCGTTCCTTCAAACATCACCCCCCAACACACACACACATACACACACCATCACTCACACCACAATCAGATCATCGAGGCACACAGCTCGACAGAGAGAGTTTACTGCTACATTTAAATAAAAATATCTCTTGGAATTAGTCACCTCTCTCCCTTTTAGACGGCTGCACTCCTGCTCCTCCGGCCCCGAGCGGGTGATGAAGAGAGCATCTCCCTCCGTATTTTCAGCACCACGGCGATGGACAGCACCTCGGTCCCCAGCCGGCGGACAGCCCGCCCGCTAGTCCTGTCCGCTCAGTGTCCTGGGCTCGACCCGTGCAGCCGTCCCCATCCCAATCTCTCAAGTCACTGTCCCCCAAAACCCAAGCCCCATTTCCCCCTCGACCCTCTCTCTCTTTCTCTCCATCTGCGTCCTCTGCTCTCCCCCAAGGCACCGCTTCTACTAGCACCTCGCCCAAAGCCAGCCTTGCCCCGGTGAGCGGCTCCCCACGCACCCCAGCCCGGTCTCCGCTGCTCAAGCGCCTCCCTCCACGGCGCCCGCCGGAGGCTCCCTCTCGCTCTGTCCGCCGCTCGTCGGTCGCCGGCCGGCCGGCCGGCC
Organism: Carlito syrichta; assembly: GCF_000164805.1. Lineage (NCBI taxonomy): Eukaryota > Metazoa > Chordata > Mammalia > Primates > Tarsiidae > Carlito > Carlito syrichta. The sequence continues at coordinate 531,465 of NW_007252908.1, read as the reverse complement.
CGCCCGCTCGCTCCTTCTCCCGGGCAAAGTTGGGAGGGAAAGGTGCACTCACCTTTGTGCATGCCTGTGAACCTGTCCTTCAGAACCGTAAGCTCGTAGATTTTGCCGAACTCCTCGAAGAGGGGCTTGAGGTCCTTCTCATCCAGGTTGCGGGGGATCTGCCCAATGAACAGCTTGATGGCATCGTGGTCCTTCATGGGAATGGTCGACGGGTTCCCCGGGCTGTGGCTTAATCCGTTCATGTGCCCGGCGCTGCCCGGGCTGCCGCCGAGCCCGTTGGAACTGAGGCTTGCGTTGTCAGCCTGTCCGTTTGCTAACGTGGCCATCTTTATATACATAGAGAAAATCTTCTTTCCTTTTATTCTTTCTCGCTCGCACTCTCTCGCTCCTCTCCCTCGCTCGCTCGCGCTCACACACGCACACGCACACACACACTCGGGTTCTCTCCCCCTCGGTTTCCCTACACCTCGCTCTCCTCTCGCTCTGCCTCTCTCTCTCTCTCTCTCTCTCTCTCTCTCTTTCTCCTCTTCTCTCGCTCGCTCGCTTGCACTCTCTCGCTCCCCTCCTCCTTTCTCTCTCTCTCTCTCCCCCTCTCCCTCTCTCTCTCTCTCTCTCTCTCTTTCTCTCTCTCTCTCTCTCTCTCTCTCTCTCTCT
>NW_007252908.1:529943-530545 GCF_000164805.1 Carlito syrichta | reverse complement strand
GGAGCCGCTGTGGTACAGTCCGAGACGGCCCCCGGCTATAAATAGCGCGAGGCGCATGGCTCTTCGGGAGGCGCTGAGATTCCGGGCCCGGCGGCCGCGGGGAGCGGGTGCCTGTTAGGAGCTGGGCAGCCGGCTTCCTCCACTCTTTGCCTTTTGGGGTTGTTTTTGTAATAGCAGCAGGTGCAACTTTTTGTATTTTAAAAACATTGGTTTTTATTTTCGTGTGGGTACGTGGGGGAAGGGGGGGGCGTTCTCCGCCGAGCTGCGCGCTATTAGGGCGCCAGGCGGGCGAAGCGCAGGCAGGGACGGCGGGCGGGGCGGCGGAGAAGGCGGCGGCGGAGGTGGAATGGGCGCTTTTCTCTCCCATCTGGCTCCACTTATTTATTTATTTAGACTAGAAAAGCGAGCTGGCTGGGAGAGAGTCCGCCCAGGAATCCGAGTGCGCATTGATCAGTGTCGAGAGAAAAAAAAAAGCTACATAAATATATATTATGTGGATAAATCTATAGACAAGAGCTCTCGCGCGCGCTCTCTCCCTCTCTCTTTCTCTCTCTCTCTCCCACTCTCTCTCTCTCTCTCTCTGTGTGTGTCTCTCTCCCCGC
>NW_007252908.1:443329-529771 GCF_000164805.1 Carlito syrichta | reverse complement strand
CAATGGAATTTTTTAAAAAAAAAAATCCACCATCAAAGAAATAAAGCCTCCGAATCGCTATCCCGGCTGCGGCCGGACTCTGCCTCGCGCGGCGCGCGCTGCCCCGCGGGCTGCGTTCTCAGGCACCTTCCGCTCCAGAGGTGTGAGGAGGGGAGTGGCGTCCGCGGGAGGGAACTTGGAGTCCCGCCGCTCCCCTCCCCCAGGCCTCACCCCGCCGAACCCCCCGCCCAGCTCGCGGGGGCTGGAGCCTCGGCCGCGCCGGGGAGGGAGTGGCGCGAGCCGCGAGCCGGACCCAGCAGCCCCGCCTCTGGGGGCGAATCCTGGTGGTGAACTTGGCTGGGGTGGCAGATTGTCATTGTAATGGTGTTTACCTGCGCCCCAGCCTCTCTCGGGCATGCTTTTTCCAAGACAACCTCTTCTCCGCTTCAGAAGCCTGGCAAATTAAAATAACGCTCCCGTTCCCCCCTCGGGCTGCGGTGCTGGTAGCCGGGGCGGCGGGCAAAGCTGCCGGCCTAACCGAACCGGTCCCCGGCTGGCCACTTTTCGGGCGTTCGGGGTTTCTCTTTTCTTGCCCTCGGATTCTATGACGTTACTAGATGATATGTTTAAAATAGTATCAAAAGAAATGAGACCCTAGCAGCTGGAAAACCCAGGTGAAGCCCATTTGGTACAGGCGCAGCGCGGAGCTCCCCAGCACCGGAGGAGGCCCGAGGCCCCGAGGTTCCCAGCCCCAGGCCCTGGGCCCGCTCGGGACGCCTCTCCCTGAGGAGCCCAGGTTCAAACCAAAGAACAAGTAGGATTCTCAGAACTGTGGAACTTCGTCCTTTCATTTTAGATTCTCCTGCCTTTGCTTAATGGAGTCTGTGTAAGTATAGTTGATTGGTAACTTGGTTTCCTGTGCTTACGTGATCCAGTATTATATATTGGTCCAAGAATCGACCAAGTGGATGGAAACTCATCTACAGAGTGTCTCTGCCATGCGGTTGTACTTGGGGTGTCTGTGACATGCCCTAGGACGGTGGGCATTTCTCTGGTAAGCACTTGGAGAGTTTGAGTGTGGCTTGGAGATGTGTGCCATCAGGATTGTGGTACGTGTGCGCACTCGCTTGTGTGGTGCAGTGGGATGTTGTACAGACCTTGCCTGTGTCCATACTGTGCACGTGTGTGTGTGTGTGTGTGTGTGTACCCACCAAGCTGAGATCTCCCTCTCCCCCAAGACACATCAGCAGAGTCTAATAAGTCTATCCAGAATATCTTCCCTAATATTATCTTGGTGCTCAGCTCTCAGGGTCTCAGCTGAGTGTAATATATTTTCTGCCACACAGGGTAGTTTAAGACAGTGATTCTTGCTTGAGGTCTTTCTCTTCCTGCCCCATGCCCCCTGAAGGCAAAGCCAAGACAATGGGAAGAGAAGGGAGGCCAGCTGGGAAAAGAAAGGCAGGTGTGGGAACTACTCAGGGGAGACCAATGAGGTCCATCCACCTCTTCCTCCTGCCACCACCCCCAGGTCTGAGTAAATAATTCACAGGTGTTTGGTTATTCATATTATTATTAATAATAATGGCCAATACATAAATAAAAGCCATCCCTGGGCTGGAGTGGGCATGTTCATGGGCTGTTTCAGATACCCAAGAAGACTCTGCCCTAGGATGCAAGAGCATCTCCCCTCAGGGCCACTGCTCTGCACATGAGGCTTCCTCACAGTGTCTTTCCACCCATAGGCCCAAAGCTGCGGGGAACTGTTTTTTTTAGGCAAAGATTCCTTGCCCTCTCCTCTCTTCCACCTGAGGATGACTGATTTTGAACTTGGGTGGTATCCTGTTAGTGGGCATCACAGCCTTCACCTCTAACTTTCTGGCAGGTGCATGGTGAAATGTCTCCCCTCCCTTCTGCCCCAGGACCTCCCCTGATGTAAACAGCAGCAGAAACAGTTTCTGTCAAGGCACCGGTTTCTTTCTTTCTTTTTTTTTTTTTTGAGTTGGAGTCTCACTCTGCTGCCCAGGCTGGAGTGCTGTGTCACTCTCACGGCCAACCCAGCATCGACCTGCTGGATTCTGGTGATCCTTTTGCCTCAGCCTTCCAAGTAGCAAGAACTACAGGTGTACACTATCATGCCCGGCTAATTTTTGATTTTTATTGTAGAGACAAGTTCTCGCCAAGTTGCCGTGTCTGGTCTCGAACCCATGGGCTCAGGTAATCTACTCATCTCAGCCTCCCAAAGTGCTGGGATTATAGGCTGGGCCACTGAGCCAGGCCAAGTACTGGTTTCTTAATGGCACAGAGCTGGATTTCTTAGGTTCCCACTTCTCCTCCATAGCAGAGTTTTGGGGATAAAATAACACAGGCAGATGTCTCAGACTCATGCCATAAAGGAGCAGGACCCCCCCAAAATAGTATAGAACGTGGTTAGGTTGGCTTTGTGGGATCCTCACCCTTGATATTGTAGGAAAACTTGAGTTCAATTTTTTTTTAACCTTAGATCATCAAAGAGAAATGTAATTAGGGAAAGATGGGGCCAAGTATTACTCATGGTGACATTTAAGCAGATTTAAAACTTTTTCTCCAGGTGCCACTTCACGGCCACAATTATTTCATCCATGGAGAGCATGGGAGAAGGTTGGCAGGGGAAGTAGTTGGGGAGAGTTGCTTCTCCTTTTCTCCCAGTTTTGGGGTTCATGTGTGGTTGCTGACTCATCTTTGGGGTGTCAGGAGACCCTGTGAAGGTTCTTGGTTCAGGTGGGCTAGTTGCTCAGGCCTTGCCACTGCCTCCTGTCTCCTCACTCCCCTCTCCCCCTCCTCCTCTCCTGTTTGCTCAGCTTCCCTCCAGCTGAGCCACCCTGCCCTGGTCACTCTGCCATCCTCTCTCCCACCATCACTGGTCATCCATTGAAGCACATGCGACAACCCTGACCATGGCCGCAAGTCCTGCCCTCAGGCCTGCTCTGACTCTCTGCAAATCTCCTCTCTCCACCTAGATTGTGAACTCATGGAGACTAGGAACCCAGTAATCTTTCCTCCTCTGCAACCTCTCTAGACTGTGATGGGTATACCACAGGTGCTCAGGATGGTGTTTATAGATACCAGTGTGGGGAAGTATCAATACTGTATTTATTCATATGGGCCCTAAGGATGCCTAGCTGCAGAACCTTGGGCTGTCACTCTCTCAGAACAGGCAATTCAGAACCCTTTTCCCCCCAGCTGTTCAACCTCCTGGGCCTCCGCTGCTTGGCATGGAGGCATCCTCACTCAGCCTTCATCTAGGCTTTCTGATCTCCCACTGGAAGCCATGGAGAAAGGACAGGCTTGTGAAGAACTCGCTGTCTAGTTAGAGACCAAAGTCATGCCCAGTGAAAAGCCCCAGAACAGCAAACAGCAACAGATGGTTGAATGTCTTCCAGTCCCGAGGAACTCCACGCAGGAAAAGATGGAACACAATCCAACTTGCCTGTGATGATCTGTGATGGGGGTAGCAGACTTGAGGAAGGAGGGGCACTTGTGGAGGCAGGAGGCTGAGGGTGCTGGATCTGCGGAGAAGAGTGATGGCAGGGATTTGGGACGAGGAAGGAAAGAGGCAAGGGGTGTTCTGAGGTTATGTTGAGGCCATGCTGAACGCAGAGCTGTGATCTCCACTGGGCTCCCCCAACAGACAGCAGGCCTCCAGTAAGACATCTCTGTGGAGTGACTGCCCTGCCCAGAACTGCAGAGGCCCAGGGGGCAGACTGGGGGCAGGGAGATGCCCTTGCTCTCTGCAGAGAGCACATGTGCTGTTTGGGTAGAGACTGACTCAGCCGAGTACCATCAAGGGAGTGATCCAACTGCGGGGCAGAGTGAAAGAAACAAGCTGTGTGAGCCACGGCCCAGAGAAGGTGGAACTAATGCAGGCATCACAGGGAGGACTTTGGGAAGAGAGAGTCTGACGACTGGTCCTGCAGGAAGGGGCAAGGGATATGGCTTCTCAGGTTGAGGCATGGTAGGAGTTGCCAGGCTTGGAGTGAGCAATGGACTCTGAGTTCTCACATGAGTAGATAGAAGGAGGAGGTTTTCATGTGAGTATTGGCTGGGTGGACAAGACAGCCTCTGCAATATGGGGTCTTCTCCACAAGTCCAGGGCATCTCTGTCCTTGAATTATTTGGGAAGATATAATGATATAAAGAACAATGATTGGGGTAAGAGAGGAAGAGGAAAACAATCCTTACTGCCTCTTAATATTTGTAGCCTCCTGCTTCCCAGAGTAGACAACTGAAGGACCCCACATCCTTTCCAGAGCCTGCACAGGTCTGGGCAGGGAAGCAAACCCATTGCAGGGAAAATACTGTGTGTTTACAAACTCAGGGGCTCCCTAGAAGGACTGAGCTATTGCCAGGGTGCAGACAAGAGCCAGGGCTGCCAGGAGAGTGGTCTCTGAGTTGTTTTCCTTGCTGGTGGAGCCCCAGATTCACACTGGCTTGGTCTTGGGGGGCGCCTGGGCCCTGGCCCTGGTGGGGATGCTGTTGGGAGTCTATGGTATGCTCCTGTTCTGAGCTTCTGTGCCAACTCAGGGCTTTGCCTCACTTGTACTGAGGACAGGCAGGAAATGGGAAGGCAGAATAAAGGCACCCCAGAGAAACAACCAGTGGCGTCCTCTGTGGTGTGGCCCAGAAAGCCAGAACAAAGCAGAAGGGACCAGAGACGTGACTTCCCTGGGCCTCAACTTTCTCTTCTGTAAAATGGAGATGATGTTTCCTTTTTTCCACCCTTCTTTCCTTCCTCCTGTCACATTCAGAGAGAGACAGTGGTATGTCTGTGAGGTTGACTCATGGTTTTCATGTAAAAAATATTTATTAAGGTGGGAATTGAGGTTCTGAAGGAGACAGACGAGTGTAGATGAATTTTATGAACTTGATTGCTTGGAGGGGTTAGGAATTTACTCTTTATCTTCTCAAAGAGTTGACATGTTTTCAGAAAGGGCAGGTGGGGAATTGTGTCTGGGGAAGCTGGCAGCGTCCTGGATCCATGCTCCTTCACTTCAGTCCTGTCTCTTCTGCTTAGTAGCTGTATGACCTTGAATGGGAACTTTAATCTCTTTGTGGCTCAGTTTCCTCATTTGTAAAATAAAAAGAAATAAAAACGATCTTGTAGAGTTGTTGTGAAGATTAAATGAGTAAATGCAGGTAAAGTGCTTAGATCAATGCCTGGCCAGCCAATATTATTGGAGCATCACTAACAGGCCACTGGGGGCTGAGGATCTTGCTGAAGCCCCTCCTACTTCCAACAGAGGGGAAGGGGCATCAGCCTCTGGCTGGAACTGGGTCTGGTTCCCAGACCAGAGTTAAACATGCCCCGGGTGGCCTTGCAAGTTGCAAGACCATGCTCAAGGTGCTCCTGGGGGAAGGAGACCTTCTGGGAGGGTCGGGCCTCTTCTTGGGTCCTGTCCTGCATCTTGGCTGCCAGCGTTCTGGAGGTCCCTTCTTCTTACCTGAGAGGTGTTGCCTCAGCAAGTCCTTTTAATTGTGATGTTTTACTAATTAGTTTTTAATTATGTTAATTTATTGTACATGAGCCCTGAGGTTTTCAGACACTGGGCTCACTTTAGAAATTGGAATAGGAAGTTGTATTTATCACACACACAATGCTCTGAGTAAATGTCACGTCAGCAGGGCCATGATTTCTCTGATAATGCCACCAGATCGACAGCTTCTACCTGGGTGTTCTAATTCTAACTTTCCCAACTGCCTCCAGGCTCCTGCAGCCTAGTGCACAGTCCTTCAGATGGTGTAACAGATGCGGGCTGTTCAGGTGACATGAAGGGGTTAGATGGCTGGGTGGGACCAAAGGGGACACCAACTGGAGGGTTTGTTGGAAGGTGAGACTGCAGGACCTTTACACCAGGCTAGATCTTCCAGGGGCTGTTGTCTGGAGACCTCAGACTCTTCCAGCTGGGAGGCCTCTCCTGTCTACCCACCTAGGAGCTGAATGTTGATGATGACTCTGGTATAGCCTGGGGAGAGGCAAGGAGAGGCTGAGGATAGAAAGGGCACATGGGCTGACGGGGGTCAGGGACTGAGGCCGTGGAAGGATGTTGGCTTGTGTTCCAAGAGTGTCAGGTGACCATGGGTAGGGGGTTGCAGCAGGGCTAGCACTTAGGAAAGACTCAGGGTGGAGACTCAAAGCTGCCTGGCTGATAATAGCACCAAAGAGTGTCATCAACACTACAAGAAGAGGACAAAGAAGATGTCTGGGTATTTAAGAAGGATGGGTGTGGAGGGAGAAATTACCCCCCACCCCATCATGCAAATGGTTAAAGAGTCCCTTTTTTTTCTGAGTCAGAATCTCACTCTGATGTCCAGGCTGGAGTGCAGTGGCATGCTCATGGCCACCACAGCCTTGACCTGCTGGACTCAGGTGATTTTTCTACCTCAGCCTTCTAAGTAGCTGGAATCACAGCATGTGCCACCATGCCTGGCTATTTATTTATTTATTGTAGAGATGAGGTCTCACCAAGTTGTCCAGGCTGGTCTCGAACTCCTGGGCTCAGGCAATCCGCTCACCTCTGCCTCCCAAAGAACTGGGATTACAGGTGTGAGCCACCATGCCCGGCCAAAGACCTAATTTTCTATAGATCCTGTCTCTTCTCAAAGCATGGGAGTTTGCTGCCATTAAGAATACTTAAAGACAATGCCACAGGTTTTTAAGAAAATCACCCTCCAATAATTTCCCAAGGCAATCTTATTATAGTAAGCTTAAAGCCTACCAAAATGTACATATAAAGTTGTATGTATAAATTCTGGTCTCTTATTAAACAGACACATTAATATAAATTTTGTTTGAGCATGGTGGCTCATGCCTATAATCCCAGTATTTTGGGAAGCTGAGGTGGGAGAATTGCTTGAGTCAGGAGTTTGAAGCCAACCTGGGCAACATGGCGAAACCTCATCTCTACCAAAAAAATTTAAGAAAATAACCAGCTGTGGTAGTGCATGCCTGTAGTCCCAGTTACTTGGGAGGCTGAGGCAGAAGCATCGTTTGAACCCAGGAAGTCGAGGCTGTGGTGAGCTGTGATCCGTGCCACTGCACTCCAGCCTGGGTGACAGAGTGAGACTCTGTCTAAAAATAAAAATTCAAATATTACAATTTATAGAAGTACAGTTTATAAACACAACTGGACATTTATTGCTTAAAAATCTGTACATCAGATTTAAGTTAACTGTACTATACACACACACGTATAGGTGCATGCATTGTATTTAGAAAGAGTTTGGACTTTGAAACTAGACAGATCTTTACTTACTAGCCATGAAAATCATCTCTCAGAACTTCAGTTTCCTCATCTGAAACATGGGGATAGAAACGCTGCTTATGATTATTGTGAAGACTAAAAGAGGTAACAGGTATTTAGTGCCCGCCATACAGTAAGTGCCCAATAAATGTTAGCTATAATTTTTCCGAGTGTATTCTTTAAAAAAGAATGAACTCTCTCCTTTTCAAATATACAATGTTTCAAAAATAACATTTAGAATATGTGGCTGGGCATGGTAGCTCACACCTGTAATCCCAGTGCTTTGAGAGACTGAAGCAGGAGGATCTCTTGAGCCCAGGAGTTTGAGATCATGTCTATACACAAATGAAAAAAAAAAAAAAAAAGGCCAGGCATGGTAGTGTGCACCTGTTGTTCTAGATACTCAGAAAGCTGAGATGGTAAGTTCACTTGAACCCAGGAGTTTGAGGCTGCAGCTATGATCCCACCACTGCACTTCAGTGTGGGCGATACAAAGAGACCCTATCTCTCTTTAAAAAAAAAAAAAGAATATAAGTACTAGCACATGAAGATTTTCTAGGAAAGAGGACAATTGGTTGGGGTTTCTTCTCAGTGGCCCTCCCAGTGTTATTGGGGAGATGAAAAGGATCCCCAGTGGAGGCCAGTTTGGCTCCTTCTGTGTTAGTGTGAGTGAATAAAGTCTCCAGTTGGTGCGAAGTTGTGTGAGGGTATGTGAGGGAGCCCAACCCATGTCCAGGAGGGCCCTGTGAGTTTCTTCCAGCATGGCAGCTCCATGGTGCACATCTGTGTTCAGGCTCAGAGAGGTGCTAACACTGGAGTACACACTTAGGAACTTCCTCCACCGCTGCTGGGGAGCCCACACCCAAACACCTGCACACCCAGGTACAGAAGGCTCCCCCTCCACAGGCCCGCATCCCCCACCTCCCGCTGGGAAGGGTGGGCAAGTTGCTGTGACTCACTCCCTGGCCCTGTGCCGTCTAGCTGAGTCACAGTGTAACTGATCCCTCCCTTAGCTGGGCTTCTGCTCTCAAGTGACCCAAATCAGGGTCATTGGAGGGTCTAGGCTGAATCCAGACTGGGGCTGGGGAGGCCGGGCGGGAAGGAGAGTCAATCCTAGGAGGGAGGAGCAGGCTGTCAGAACATGTGGATGGCCCTGAGCTTTAGGACACTCCTGGGTGTCTGCTGGGTGTTGTGTTTGGAGGAGTCAGGTTGTCTGCCACCTGCCATCATATTTAATTTCTCATTGGTCTCCATCAATGTCCACATCACAGCATCTCCATAGAAGTTGCCTCTGTTAAATAGTGAAGGGTGTGGTTTGGTCTTTGGGAATCTCTTTGAAGATGCCCATGGTTTGTGCTTTTGGGACAAGGGTGTCTCCTCCTTATTTCCAAAATGAGCTGTGGGCTTGGCAGAGCTGAGAGTGTGGGTTAGGAGGTCAGAGATGTGCAATCCATACGTTATTCAAGGGCAGTGTCACCCCTGGGGTCTCAATCTCATGCAATCCTTGGCCTAGAAAGAGAAGCACCTTTTCTACTGATAAAATGGGAAGCCTCAGCTAACAAGGACAAAACTGCAAGTCCTCCCAGTCTGGTGGCAGAGGACAAAGGAAGGATCACCTCTGCCATGGTCTTGTCCAATAGGCAGTTCTGGGGCGGGGTGTGCAAGCTCCTAGACCAGTGATGGTCACAGCATTACCACCCTGACAGGGACAAGTCATATAATTGCCCTTGGTTTCTGTGTCCTTATCTATAAAATGGGCATAAGATTCTTCTAACTTAGAGCGGTGACTAGTGAATAGATAAAGCTCTGAGAAAGAACTAACCATATTATTATAATCCTGTCCTGCCTCCATTTGCTAGTCTTTTGCCATCATTCAGTCTGTGGAACTGGTGCCCACGTGGTGGGATCTGTGTCCCCTCAAGGTCTTGAGCCTTGCTCCAGTCCCATTTCTGAGGTACTTCCTGCTCAATCGCACACTGCCCCATTGAGGTAACAATCAGGTCCTGAGGGATTTCCTGTCAGGAGTGGCTTCTGTGTCTGCTCATCAAACAACAAAAGGGGCTCTGTCTAGGCTCTGGAGGGGCTCAACTGATAATTGCTGTGTGCCTTTGAGTCACTGCTTCCCCTCTCTGGACCTCATTCCCTGGTTTGTGAGATGGGGACTGTCATACCTTGTGGGGAGGGATGAGGATGAAATTGCTTCTCAGAGTGCAGGATGCTTACACTATAAATAAACTCCTCTTCCCACCCACTCTGTCTCTGTTCCTGTCACCAAAGAGCCCCCCAACCTCTGAGCAGTCCTGTTACAGAGAGAGCAACCTGACTCTCGCATCCATCCTCTTCCTCCGGATTATTTCTCCCAATCACACTTAATAGCTGCCTGGCTTTTGGCTGCAGCCTGGTATATAATAACCTGCAATTATTGTCCACTTAAGTTGTCCCCAGGGCCTTGTCTGTTGCACTGCCTGGACCCGCACTGCTGGCCTGCTGATTTCCCTGTCAGAGTCATGGCCAATGGGAAGAAAGCCCCAGGGCTGGACTGACAACCCTTTGGCAGGGCCACCACCTCCCTAGCTGCAGCTTCCTGGGAGATTGGAGCCTCAGATGTGGCTCCCTGCAGGCACAGCCTCCGTCAGCTTGGAAGTCCACCTTTCTGGGGTTTGGCCCTCTGGGCTGTTCACAGCCATTCTCATCCTCTGCCCCTGCTCCTATACACTCCCTACCTTCATTCCAGCCTCTGTGCCTTTGCTTACCCTTTACCTGGAGTGTTCATTTATTGCTGCTTACTATAGCCCCTTTAAGTTCTTCCTCTCTGCATCCGTATAGGGAGGCACTGGTTTTTTACACACCAGTGATATAGTTTGGAAGTTTGTCCTCTCCAAAGCTCATGCTGAAATGTGATCCTGGCTGGGCACGCTGACTCATGCCTGCAATTCCAGTACTTTGGGAGGCCGAGGCGAGAGGATTGCCTGAACTAAGGGGTTCAAGACCAGCCTGGCAACTTGACGAGACCTCATCGCTACAATAAATTTAAAAATTAGCTGGGCATGGTAGTGCACATCTGTAGTTCTAGCTACTTGGAAGGCTGAGGTGGAAGGATCACCTGAGCCCGGCAGGTCAAGGCTGCGGTGGCAGTGAGCATGCCACTGCACTCCAGCCTGGGCAACAGAGTGAGATTCCAACTCAAAAGAAAAAAAAAAGTGATCCCCCGTGGTAGAGGAGGGGTCCAGTGGGTCATGGGGCCTGATCCCTCATGAATGGCTTGGTGATCTCCCTCAGGTAATGAGTGAGCTCTCGCTCTCTTAGTTCATGCAAGAGTTGATTTTAGTTTAAAAGAGCCTGGTGCCTCCTCTCTCCTGTTTCCACTTTCACCACATGACACACCTGCCCCCCCTTCATCTTTTGCCATGATTGGAAGCTTCCTGTGGTCTCACCAGAAGCAGATAACCATGAGCCAAAATAAACCTCTTTTATTTATAAATGACCCAGCCTTAGACATTCCTTTGTAGCAAAATAAAATGGACTAATACACCAAGCTACTGAAGATCAGAGTGGTTAGGTGTCTTTCTGAGGGTAACGCAGCCAGGAAGTGACAATGAAAATTCAAAATGTATTTGGGCTGCTCCAAATCTCACTATTTAATCCCGATGTGGTATGGTCTCCTCTTTTCATAACAAGTCCTGCCTCCCTGGGAAAGCCACCTTCCCCCTCTGCAGTGACAATGGCCTCCTGACCCTGAACTCATATAGCCTTGGAGTTGGTACTGAATGCCCTTGGTGGGCATTGTGCCCATCTGTGGTCAGAGCACGTGGTCTCCTGCTGGGCTCTCCTCTGTGTCTTGATTCATAAATCTTCTCTGTGTGCAAGTGGCATACAACGAAGCTGTAGCCATTGCTTGGGTTCTCCCCTTCCTAACGCTGACTCGGGTTCTCATGACATCTCTCCCAGAGCCTGATCCTCGCTGCTCCTAACAAGAGACCTCACCCATCTGTGTGGCAAACATTTGGTGTTCCCTATGGCACCCCCTGGCCCTGCTGATGGGGAGGGCAATGATGATGGTGAGGGCAGAAGTGGTTTTCTAGACTGTGAAAGAGGGTGCAGGTTCCATGACACCATTGGGATACAGCAGAATTTGAGAATATCAGTATTTCCATGCTGTTCTTAATCTAATAATTAAACGACCAGGGGCCAAAGTGGGTTTGACTGGGGTCTTTTGTACTGAGGGCTGCTTATCTTAGTATGTGTCTGTGTGTTTTGTCATTGAGCCTGTGTGTGCACATGGTCCAGTGCACAGTGGTGACCATGGGCCCTGGGGCCTAGGGATCAGCAGAACATACTATAAAGAGTAGAGCAGGAGTCTCCTGGACTGTCAGACTGAGCGACTCAGGGGCTTTGAGCTGAAGGAGGCTCTGAAGGATGTGGTCTGGAGGGTACTCCATTAGCAGTCATAGTTAGAGGAGGAGGAGGGAGCCAAGCCCACTGTCTGGTCCAGGGTCCAGGCCCATCTCTCCCTAGCTCTGCCCAGAGGACACGCCTTTCCCCTTCTGGGTTCACTCTCCCTTTGCCTGAATGTCCTGGAAGCTGACATTTTTGGGGCCTTTGTTTTACAAACAGCTCCCCAACAAGAAGGCTTCGTTGGGCAGCCTGAGGCCTTCTCTGGTCCTTCCAACCTGACAGATTAAGTCTGAGCCTGGCTGGAGGTAAACTGCACTGGGGCTATCTGGGACAACCTTCCCTCTTCTGTGCTTTCTCCAGGGTGTGGTGCATCCAGGGGGTGGCACAATCTCTGGCTGCTCTTCCTGCCCTGTGCTGCCTCTCGGCCAGGGGTTCTCAGGGGAAAGCAGCACAGATGAAGATGAGTTAGAACTGGCCACATCAGACATCCCCTGCAGCAGCATCTGTCTCAAGGGTTTACACTGTGAAGGGTCAGACTTACCACTCTAATAGCTGTTTTACCCTCCTGCCTCCAGTGCCCAGTTTCACGCATGCCCAGGGGAGGGGAAGACTTCAAACCTACTAGCTAAAGAAAACGTATATCTTTTTGGGATAACCCAGTGTTCTAAGGGCAAGTCCTCCTTCTTCAGAAGCCTCCTCCTCCTCCCCTCCAACTGAGAGGGCATCTGAGTAGGGAAAATTTGTGTATCCTGTGCAGGAGAGGGGGCCTTGATGGGCTCTGGAGTTGGGGGTGGCAGGCAGGATCTCAATCTTGGGAGCTCCAGAGCCCACCAGGCCGCAGGTGGCCACTGTGCTCACAGGTAATCTCTGGGTCTTATACTCCCTGAATCTCCTACAAACCCCGTGGTGAGGGGGCCTGCAGCCAACCCTGGCTTTTGGTTTTCTTCTTGAGTTTCTCAGATAGATGGTTTGTGAAATTCTCCCACACCTCAGGAGAAGTAGGATGGACGGTGGGGGGGGGGGTAGATCTATTTAAACACATCTTCCTACCTAAACACACTTTCCTTTTACCCCTCTGGGAGATGGCCCAGAGCCACTGAGAAGGAGGTGGGGCCCAGCCTTCACAGCTTTCAGCTGGGTTTGAAACTTGCCTGCTTTCTCCCCACTCCTCCTTCACTGCTGCAGGTTGAAATTTGAGGTGGGAGGACCGATGGCTAGACCAGACCCCTGCCCTGGTCTTCTCATCCTATATGGGGTCGACTTCTGTGCTCTGCTCCCTATACACCCCTTCCCCCTGGGCATGAGGGCTCTGGAGGATGATCCTACAGCTTGTTTACTCAACGGGCCAGTCTGGGCACCGCTCTTCGTTAAAGAGCAGTAAACAATCAGTACTATCGAGAGCTGAGTTTGCTTAAAACATTTATAATACACACACACACACACACACACACACACACACCCCAAAACCCAAACTAAACATTTCTCTCTGGGGTGGCTTTTAAGACTAGTTTTGATCATTTGAAGAGTAAATCCTTAGCTATCTGGAGAGCTTGACAATCCAAAAGGATTCATTTGTCAAATATTTAGGTTAGTTGAGATTAAGCATTTACTGGTGTGCAGAAGAAATGTGACTGTAAATTGATCAGGCAAGTATTATGTATAGATACTCTAACCACTTTCATTGCACAAAGGCACACCTTTCAACACAGCACCCATTGTCTTGGTGTGCAAACACACGTGTGTGTATGTGTGTGTGTGTATACACACCTGTAGTTTGCACGTACTTGTCAGAGACACACGTGTGTGAGAGCATTTTTTTCACTGGGGTTTTGTGTATCTTCTTTGTGCTGCTAATGCCTTTGGCCTCTGGGGGTGCTCTATATATACAGATACAGAATTTGAGAGCCACAGGATTTTCAGCCTGAGAGGAACCTTAGGCCTCTTACAGTTTTCTCATTTTACACTTTTAGCAGTTGCCATCCAGAGAGGTGAGGCGACTTGCTCAGGCCTGGAAATGCCCCTGTCGCTTGGGTCCTTGGCCTTTAGCCCTGAGGCAGGACTTCTCAGAAAGGGGCTGGGCAGGGGTCCTCAGGTGAGGGCAACACAGGTGAGGACGGGTGCCATAACCAGCCACACCAGCCGGCCCCTACAGCAGCATCCAGTTCAAGGGTTTTTTTTTTTTTTTTTGAGTTGGAGTCTCACTCTCTCGCCCGGACTAGAGTGCAGTGGCCACTCCCGGCCACTGCAGCCTCAATCTGCTGGGCTCCGGTGATCCTTCCGTCTCAGCCTTCTAAGTAGCTGGAACTACAGGTGCGTGCTACCACACCCGGCTAATTTTTTTGATTTATTGTAGAGATGAGGTCTCGCCAAGTTGCCTAGGCGGGTCTTGAACCCGCGGGCTCAGGCAATTCACTCACCTCGGCCTCCCAAAGCGCGGGATTACAGGCTGAGCCACCGAGCCTGGCCTAGCTCAAGGGTTTACACTGCGAAGGGCCAGACACCGCAGTGGATGTGGAACCCAGCAATCACTCTCTCTCTCTCTCTCACACACATCTATACACACATCCATGAACGTACACACTCACTGTATAGTAATGGATGGCTACTTCCTCTCTGTTCAGCATTTCTTTGTTTTTTTTCCCTCCTGTCTTTTTCCTTGTGTTTCCTTACCCCCATCAGCCTTTCTCTTCTTTCCTTCCTGCTCTGTGGTTCTGGCTGGCAGCTGAGGATGGCACAGGTGGTGGAGATGCTGGCTCGCAGGAGCTTGCCAGGCCAGAGCCCACCAAGTGCTGGGGGAAATGGAGGCACAACATGTCCCCGGCTTCCTAAGGGGGCAGTACCTTAGTCTTGGGGAAGAGCAAAGAGAGAGGAGAATGGGCTGGCTCCTCTGTTAAGCAGTTTTTTCAGCCTGATTCCCCTTCCCTGGCTCACCCCCCCCAGGTGACTTCCCTTAGGAGGAGGGAATGGGGTTCCCTCCTTGGCATTCTTCCTTCCCAGTCCTTTTCTGTAACCTGAGCCACATAGCCTCTAGCTCAGTACCCCTTTGGGGAAGAGGTACATGCTACTTGCTTGGAATCTAAACAGCACAGAAATGGCTCCCCTGCTCTTTTCCCCTCTAGCTGGTTCCCTGATGCTGAAGTTTAGCTCTCAATCCTAATCAACTGACTCTGGGAATGACTGTTTTGACTGGCCTCATTTTCCATGGAGGCATGGAGTCTCGGATTTGGAATAGCCTTTCGAGGTCTGCTTGGTTACTCCTACCCTCATTAGGAGAATCCATTCTCTGGCATCCCTGAAGTTTCTCCAGTCTGCCTAACCAGCTCCATTTTTGGGGAGCCCACCCCTTTCACATGACAGCCAATACCTTGAAACAATCTCTTTCTCGTGCATTTCTCCTAGGTTGCTGCATGTCTCATTTCTTTCCCCACCAAAGATCTTGAACGAGGCAGCTACCCTTGTTTTCTCTACTGTGTTGTTTCTCATTTGTTCTGTGATACCCTGGCTTTTGTCCCCTCCCACTTTACCAAAATTATTCTTGCTGAAATTATCAGTGGTCAAATTCTGTAGTCACTTTGTTGGGCTTCATCTTAATGCTATTAACCACTTCCTCTCCGAAATCTCTTTCTTCTCTTTCAGGTTATATGTTGATCTCTCTTCATTCACTATTCCTGCTAGTTCCCTCGGCTGGATCCTCAGTCTCCTGTGCAGTCCTTAAATGCTAGGGTTACCCTTGTCCCATCCTTTAATGTTTCTTCTTTTCAGCCTTCACAGTGTCCTTGGGCCACCACATGCTCACACTGGGTAACAATTCTCTGCCATCCATGGGAACATGTCTACTCCCATCTTTCTTACTAAGCTTCAGTTCCTTATTTACAACTTCTAGACGTCTCCATGAGAAGAACACCACTCTCAGGGACTCACCCTTCCCATGAGAAAAAGAATCTCCCCTACTTGAAGTCTTTGTTTTAGCAAACATCTCTCTCATCCTAGAGATGCCTTTGGTCACCATGTCCTCTTGGCTTGCCCCTGTCTCCACCTCCTTCCCAGCAGCCCCTCCTTCTCTCACTTACACTATTGCCAGAGTCCCTAACTTTTCTGCCACTGGCCCTGCCTTCTCTGCCCCAGGTACACATCACTCTGTGCACAGAAAGAACATTCTAAAACACATCATGTCTTGCCAGTTTCCTCCTTAAGAGCCTCCAGTGACTCCCCATTACCTCCGGGATAAAGTCCAGTGTCTTGCCCCATCCCACCTGCCACCCCTTCTAGGTCCTTCTCCTGTGACTTCTTCCTTTCCCTTGTCCTGGATTCCCAGCCCTGGCTCCTACTTTTCATCCTCATCCTGGATATTTCACAAAATTCTCTCACCTACTCTCCTTCCTGGAATCCTCTCCTCACATTTTTTGCTAGCTAAGCCCTGCTCAGTTTTCACTTCTCTGCTTAAATATCACTGCTTCAGGGCCTGCTCTCCAAGACTAAGATGGGCAACACAGTGTGCACTCTTGAGACCATCTGTCCTTTTGACAGCCTTCTGCACAGCTGCAATTTAATTAATTACTTGTTTATACTCTCTCCCCCCATAGATGGTAAGCTCCCTGAGGGCACAACTGTGCCTTTCTTGTTCAGTTCTGTATCCTCAGGATCTGGAACCCAAATGTTCATTGTCTGACTGACTGGGTGACTGGAGAGCCTTGAATGCCAGCCTGGATAGGACCTTGATTCTACAAATTGGCAGTAGTGTGCTGAAGGTGGTCCCACAATGATGGCGACTTGATCGCATTTTGGGTTTAGGATGATGGGCTGGGGGGTTTTGCACAGGAGGGGGTGGATACAGGTGGCATCAGGGACGGGGGACTGGCAGCAGTTCGGGTGTGAGGTGTCTTTTTCGCTTCCATCCCGTATGCTTCCAGTGGCGAGTCCAGGAGACGGAGTCAATTTTTGCATAATTGAAAATGAACAGAATCCAGGAATGGGCTTATAATAGACTCAGCCCATAACTGTGAAATGACCTTACCTTATTGTGGGAAATTTTTTTTTCTCACTTTCAGTTCTTTCTAAATCTGTTCTCATCTTGTTCCTTGGTCCCCCTCTCCTCCTCTTCCAAGGGTTATATCCAGAGGAAGATTCTGTCTAATGTTCCTATCAAATTGACCGATCATTTGTTAATATTATTGCTAGCCTCTACAACACATATGCAATTTCCGGATATCTTGTCTGGAGGTTTCGACCCCAGGGAAGAACAAAATTGCAGTTGGAAGAGCCCAGAATGTGGCAGAGGTTCTGAGGTTCAGCCTGGCTAAATGGGTAACTTTTCCTGGTCCTCATTTCTGTGGTAGGAGGAAAGAGCTCCCTCTCATGGCTCCGTGTCCCCTGACCCATGCTCTCCCTCACGGTGACAAGGGGGAGTGTGCTTTTTTTGCTCTTTGTTATACTGGGTTCTGGCCCATATTTCTAAAGCAATCTTATAAATCATTGATGAGAATATTTCTATTTTTGTCTTAAATATCCTAGCCAAGAAAGCCTTATGAATACTTTCCAAATCAAGTGCTGGCATTGCACGAGCTTCCTCATTGATGGCAGGCCCATTTCATTGTGTCTTCACTTCTTGGCTCTGCTATTCATGGCAGCAATGCCAAGTCCCAGCCTGGGGGTGGGGGAGAGGGCTGACCCTGACACAGAACCCCGTGTGCCTCCCTTCCTTGGGCAGGGGAGCTCCCTTCCATCTTCTTCCCTATGACTGTCATGAAAGCCCACCATCTTAGACTTTTAAACCTTGAAATGCTGTAGACGATGACTGGTGTTTTATTTTCAGTAAGATTCCCTCCTACTTCCATCCATCCTGCTTCTGCCCCACTTTCCCTTTATCCCTAGCATCACCCATTTTGTGTCTAGTCACTCAACTCCCTAGAATATCACCCTTCCTTTGAAGGTTTGAAGTTTGAATGTTGAAGAGACCCTCTTGTGTAGTACATTCCAAGTACCACTAGTCTGTAAGGACAATGACCCTCTTACTGACCTGGGTACCAGCACAGGGCCTGCATGTGGCAAGCATGCAGTGGATGTTAGTTGAATTGGGGAATACTTGAAAAAAAATGAAAGGTCTAAGGATGAGATGCTCTGCACCTGGATTTTCTTCATCCCTGAGGACCATCTGGACCTGACACCCTAAGATGGTTGATGCAGGGCTTTTTTTGAGGCTTGGAAATTATACTCTACTGAGAAAGTGAGGTGGTTCAAATGCCTTTTCCTGATGACCCTCAACTTGTTTGGGTTTTTCTTTTACTGTGAGTTTTTTCCTCAGCATCCATAATTTGCGTTATCTGCCCCTTGCTTAGGTATTATTTAGCTTGGTTCTTTCATCTGAATAAGGCTTGGACTCCTGACCAGAGTAGCAGTGCCTGTAGGGAGAAACTAAATCCTTTTACTTTGTAGCCCAATTACATGACTCAATGCAGTGGGCATTAAATAAGTGCTTCCAACTGGCTGACTGAATGAATGGGTCTTAAGCCTGGCATTCATTTTTATTTTTAACATTAAAGGTTACACTCTAAACTCAAGAAGGAATGAGCAGTATATTTTCAATCCTCTTCATCCATAACAAAGTATTATGGATTTACATAGTTTATTTAGCTATGTAGGAGCACAGTAGGAAAATGTTAGGTAAATCAACATTGTCCAGTAGACTGGGTGATTTTTATGTCTTTGCAATAATTCACTGCTTCAGAGAATTCATTCTTTGATACTTTGATGATTGTTTTGACAACATACTACATTCTTTGTCATGGTTTACATGTCAATGGGACATGATAATCCAGGAATTCTGGAACTGTCTATCAGCTCACCATGATAAGTGATGCCATTTTCCTTGTCCCCAAGGAACTTCCAGTGCTGAAGGAGGGAAATGCATGCCTTCGGTTCAAGGCCAAATGTCATAAATATTTGGGTACATAAAAAAGTAACTTCTTGTCAGGAGGCTGAAGAAGACTTCATGCAGAAATCAGTCTGATCTTAGAAGCCAGGCCTGTGTCTCATACCTAGGAGGTGCTCCACACATGTTTGTTGACAGCCTAGAAAAAGACAGTGTCGTTCAGAATGGAGGGAAAGATGAGAAACAGGAGAGCTGGAGAGCAGGGCTCATGGGGGTGTACAGTGAGTCATATTCTCTGTCTGAAGCTGAAGTCTGGGATATCTAAGCCAGTAGCTGGAGACAAGTCTGGTTGGTTAGTTGGAGGCAGAGGGTGGAAGTTCTTGAATTAAGTTGAGGATTTTAGACTCCAATCAGATGGCAGTAGGCATCCCTGAATGTGTGGAAGCAGCAACAAAACACAATCTGTGTTGTGCTTCGAGAAGATCAAGTTGATGTTGGTGAGAAGGCCATGTTGGGATGGAAGGTGCTGGGAGTAAAGGGAACCTTTGTGAGGTCATCACAGATGATTGGGAGGGGGTTAGCAGAGTCAGGACTCCAACAGCAGCTGTGTGTGACAGAGGGACTTTGTGAAGACAGAGGTTTCTGTGAGGGCGATCTGTCCTGAAATTCTTTCCTCCTCTCCCCTCACCCTTCATTCCACATAATGGCAGCTCCTGGAAGGGTCTGGCCCTCGAATCTCCCACTCCACAGGTAGGTTCTCGCTCAGGGGGTGGATTGACTTTAGGTGGAAGTGTGTATGAATGTGAATTTAAGATTTTTGATTATTTATAAGTTGCTATTTAAGGTCTTCTGATGGTCTAGAAGGATTTGAGGGAGACGGTGGGACTGTATATAAATGTGTTTTCCCATTGAATGGGGTCTACAGTTTCAGCCTGACTTTTTTTTTTTAGTTGGAGTCTCACTCCATCGCCCAGGCTGGAGTGCAGTGGCACGCTTTTGGCTACCCCAGCAGGAACCTGCTGGGCTCAGGCAATCCTTCCGCTTCAGCCTTCCAAGCAGCCGGATCTATAGACATGTGCTACCACACCCGGTTAATTTTTTGATTTATTGTAAAGATGAGGTCTTGCCAAGTTGCCCAGGTTGGTCTCAAATCCGTGCACTCAGGTGATCCCCTGAGCATCTTGGCCTCCCAAAGTGCTAGGATTACAGGTCTGAGCCACTGCGCCCGGCCCAGCCTGACTTCTTACTTTACAGAAGTGGCATTAAGAGAAAAGGTCTTGAATACCAGCTCTTTCCTGTCAGTTTCATGACCTTCAGCAAGTCCCCCATTTGCTCTGAGCCTCTCAGTGCCCACCTGTGGAGCAGGGCTGAACGTCTCCTATCTTCCAGCCTTCTACAGATTCCATGAGATAATATATGCCAAATATTTAGGGTGGCACCCAGGGCACACCTAGACAGACAGTGAATATCAGTAAGATTCTTTAAGTTACTGTCATTATTATTACTCCTCTGGCAGAGTGGCAGGGGCTCTTCTTGTGGGTCTCCTACCTTTCCAGAGTCCTTGTCATCTTTATTTTTAATTTTAGATTCAGGGGGTGCATGTGCAGGTTAGTTCCATGAGTAGATTGTGTGATGGTGAGGTTTGGGCTTCTACTGAGCCTGTCACCCATATAGTGAGCATGGAACCCAATAGGTAGTTTTTCAACCCTTGCTCCTCTCCATCCCCCTTTAGGAGTCCCCAGTATCCATTGTTCCTGTCCTTATGCCCATGTGTTTAGCTCCTACTTATGAGTGAGAGAACGTGGTATTTGACTTTCTGTTTCTGTGTTGTTTCACTTAGAATAATGACCTCCAGCTGCATTCACGTTGCTGCAAAGGACATGATTTCTTTCTTTTTTATGACTGTGTAGTATTCCCTGGTGTATATGTGCCACATTTTCTTTATCCAATCTGCCAATAATGGGCACCTAGGTTGGCTCCATGTCTTTGCTATTATGAATAGTGCTTCAACAAGCATACGATTGCAGGCTTCTTTTTGGGAGAACAATTTATGCTCCTTTGGGTATATACCCAGTAGTAGTGGGATTGCTGGGTTGAGAGCAAGTCTATCTTTAGTTCTTTGAGAAATCTTCAAACTGCTTTCCACAGAGCCATTGCCATCTTATCCTGTATGTGGCCACCTGCCTTTCTAATGTGATCAAGAAGCACATGTGGGCTGGGCACCAGTCTGGAAACATAGCAAGACCTCGTCTCTACAGTCAATAAAAGAGTCAGCCAAGCATGGTGGCGTGCATCTATAGTCCCAGCAACTTGGGAGGCTAGGGTGGAAGGATCATCTGAGCCCAAGAGGTTGAGATTGCGATAGCCATGATCATGTCACTGCACTCCAGCCTGGACAACAAAGTGAAACTCTGCCTCAAAAAAGAAAAAAAAAAAGGAAGCACATGTGTTCTCCAGTGCCATGCCTTCCTGCCTGGTTCTTCCGGATCTGCATCAAATCCTGCCCATTTTGACAAACTGACACAGGGAGAATACCGGTAGGCGACACAGGAGCTCACATTTCTATTTAGGACTAACACATTAGGTACACCCTGTAAAGACCTAGAAGACAACATAAGACATGACTGCTGTCCTAGGGGAATTTTCATGGGAGGAGAGAGGAAAAACAGGCACCCACATAATCAGGAAAAATGACACAGGCAGTGATGAGAGTGGACGCTATCCTGTGGGAGTCCAGAGGGAGGAGTAGCCTGGCACATGAGGGAGGGAAGTGTTCTGGCCTGAGGGGAGGATGGGCAACCCGGGAGCACAGTGTGTTGGAGAAACCACAAGGGACTTAGTACAATAAGACTGTGGAGTCTCCAATGTGGCATCCATGCATCTGTGAAGGGTCTAATAATGGAAAAAGTGGGACAAAGGCACTGGAGCAGGTGGACTGGGGAGATTTCTTTCTTTCTTTCATTTTTTAGTATAAATTTTATTTTAAAAATATTTTTATTTTAAAGATTTGGAGTACAATTTAGGGTTAGATATACAAATGCTCATTATGCAGGTTCCCTTGTTGTTGAGGCGTGCCCTTCTCTCCCCTAGCAGTTTCCTTCAACTGCCAATCCCACCCCCTCTCCCCTGACAGTTTCCCACTACTGCCAATCCCTTTCTTATAGTATTATGATAGTTGTTGAAGGTCTGGGAAAATTTCTTAATGGATCATCCATGTGCTCCTTCAGTGACTCCTGGATTGTTACTATTTTCTTTTACAAATGGTCTTTACACTCTAGCTATGCACTATATGTTTCCTGGCATGACATTAAAATGAAAAATGAATAACTTTTATTTTACTGAATTTATAGTCAATGTCTTCATTCTCTTTCTTTGTTCCATGTATGTATGTATGTTTAAGTTGGAGTCTCACTGTCACCCAGACTGGAGTACAGGGGCACACTCATGGATACCTCAGCCTTGACTTGCTGGGCTTAGGTGATCCTTTCACCTCAGTCTTCTAGGTAGCTGGAACCACCGGCATGTGCTACCATGCCCAGCCAAGTTTTTGATTTATTGTAGACACAAGGTCTTGCAAAGTTGTCCAGGCTGGTCTAGAGACCCTGGACTTAGGTACTCCTCTCGCCTCTGCCTCCCAAAGTGCTGGGATTGTAGGTATGAACAAATATGACCGGCCTATTTTTTTTTTTTGAGTTGGGGCTTCATTCTGTTGCAAGCTGGAGTGACACAATCATGGCTCAACGCGACCTGGACCTCCTGGGCTCAGGCGATCCTTCTGTCACAGCCTCCTGAGTAGCTGGGACTACAGGCATGTCTCACCACGACCGGCTAAGTTTTTTGTAGAGATGAGGTCTCGTTTTGTTGCCCAGGCCTGTCCTGAACTCTCGGCTCATGCAATCCTCTTGCCTCAGCCTCCCAAAGTGCTGAGATTACAAGCATGAACCACTGCACCTGGTCTTTAATTCTTTAATATCTTATATATATATTTTTTTACTTTGGAGAGAGATATTCAGTGTCAAAGAGTTTCTGACTTCATCAGCTCAGTGCATCACCTGTATCCCCTTCTGCCCTTGGCAAAGGGTTACAGGACAAGTGTCAAAAAGCTTCCCTGTGGAGGGGTGGCAGTGGGGGTGGGAAGTCCATTCTCATGCCTGCCACCCACCTGAGGCTTTCGAGGGGGTGGCGCTCCTGATGGGTGCCTCCACTGCTGTCACTAGCCCAGGGTGATGACAGGAGCTGGCCTGGCATGGTCATCTGAAGAAGGCTTAAAGAGGCCCCGTGCAGGCATCTGAGCCCCACCAGCTTCCAGAACTCCTGTAGTGGCTGCAGACCAGACAACACCTGCCCTGGGGTCATTTGCAAAGAATTTTGGTTTGGGGACCACCTGGGACTAGGGGGAGGTCTTTGTTTTTTGTTTTTTATTCCCCATCTGGCTTCTGTTCCTTTCCATTTTCGCATAATGCCAAAGGACGACAGGGGATCACTGCTGAGTGACTGACAAACCAGTGTCTTGCTCTCAGTCTTTGAGGGTCCACATGCTCTGTGCCTGTTGAGCCTCCAGTGTCATTTCCTTCTTGCCCATATCAAACTTTCTCCTGGTTGGACTGCCTCTGATGTCTTGTTTTCAACCAGACTTGCCTCTCTGACTATGACATCCCCTGACACCCCACCATGCATCCCTTCTGGTCTGCTCATTCTTGGAGACCCAGACTCAGGGTTAATCCCCCAATGACAGCCCTCCTTGTTCTTTGTGACCTCATATATTTCCAGAGATCAGAACTGGGAGCCCTAAGAGCATCCAAGGGTCTGGAATGCAGATAACTATGCTGTTGTTAATTCACGTCTGGACATATCGACTTCTCACAATGACCTATCAGTTTCCAAATGGCGAGGGCATTTCACTTTCATCCTCTCTGAGACACCAGCACCAGAAAGGCCACAGGAATGGCATTCAGTTGGAGTAGCTTCTCCATAGACTGATCTTTTTTGTTCTGTTGACTTTATTTTCTTCAAAATAAGCATTCGTATTGGTGGAGAGTCAATTGCAACATCTCAGCCTTTGGGTTTGAGGGACTGTTAGCAGACATTTGCTGCATTCTGACCACTGGGCAGAGTCTGTCCAACCATCTGGACAGATGCTCACTGCCCCTTCATGGTGGCCTCTGTTGGCTACCACATGCTGGACATGCATTTGCTCAGAACGCAAGAGTTCTCCCTTGTGTCTCAACACAACCTCTGTCTGGAAGGACCCAGGGAACACCCTGTTCCATCCCAGGTTTCGTGGACAGATGAGAGAAGCAGAAGCCTTGGCCCTTGACTAGGGACACTTGGGATCCTGTCCCAAGGGCAGTGCTGGCTTTCAGGGAATGGGGAGGTTTGGGCAGACTGGGATCCAGAGAGTGAACAATTTTAAAAGAGCTGTGGGAACTTCAGGCCTGTTTTGGTTCTTGCCTCTGGCACAATCCCTTTGTGACCACTGCTCTCTGGAACCCTGTTTTCTCCTCTGTCAAATGGGTATACTCAATTGCTTACTGGTCCACAGGATTATGGGATGATGACTGGAGGTCACAAAAAGGGAAATACCTTTGTAGGGATGAGGGCAATGTCTGAGTGCGGGGTAAGGACGCTTTTCACTGTTTGCATGAAGTCAGGACTGCCTCCCCAAAATTGAAACTTCATTTCTCACCAGGTTGATTGCTCTCCTTTTCATAGATCGTTATATTATTTTTTAACCATGGAGTAGCTGTATGGTTAATGCATGTTATGACATGCAGCAGTATCAATGTATCATAGCAGGACCCTTTGTGTGTGTGTGTGTTGAGTATTCACACCACGGGGGCTTCTTCTCCTAACTGAAAAGGAAACTGGGAATGGTTGAGGTACATCAATCAGGAGGTTCGTGGCTCCCTAGCCCAGAGCTTTTAAAATCAGTTTAAGGCAGAACTTGGAGGGAGGTGCCCTAGAGGACTTAGACGCTTAAACCAGGACAAGGTTTAATTTGGGAAGTAGGTGTTTGTTCTTGCACACCGCATCGTGCAAGTCTAGCTGCTTTCCCCAGCTATAGAACAAAAGGCTGTCTTCAGGTCTCAGAGCCTGGAGTTGGCGGGGAGGAAGGGACCTTGCTAACGGGCCCACTTTTGGAATCCAGCCCCTTTGGAATCACATCAAAGATGTCTTAGGGTGATGGAATTTGAAACTCAGTCTTGTTCTTTCCTGCTTCGCTGGAATTCTTAAGATCAGGGTATGTACTTTGGAAACTTGACTGATTTTTTTCTGGTTTGATCGATCGATTGATTGATTAATTAACTGAGTGCCCTGGCTTGCAGAGAGACATAATTTGAATTAGTTGCCAACATTTAAAAGTGAGAGATTTTGGAAGGTCTGGGACAGAGCAGGGCAGGCGTCTACACTCTCCATATACACTGGCTGCCCAGCTGTCTTTGCACTTTTCACCTCCTATTGGGGTCCTCAAGCACTTAAGTCTGCCTCCCTGGTGGAGTCAGCTGTGCTGGGGGGACTCTGTGAGTTCTCTCACATTGACAGGCTAGAGGTGTTACACGTGCCTCAAACTATTGTCCTTGCCCATCACAATGTATTTTCTGACAACAAAGCAGTCATTTCCCACCTGTTTTGAGCTCCACAGTTTCTCCACTGTCTTTCTAAGCATGAGTGTGATCTGGAGCCAGTGAACTTAGACAGGAAGAGGGCAGGGCCGTAGTTGGCGGGGGTCATGGAAGCATGAAGTAGGGGGCAATTTACTTTAGAAGGTGACTCAGATGGTGAAGTTGGTGTTAGCAGGAGTCATACTAGTAAGTCCTGGAATGGAGATTTATAGAAAGATATGGGGAGCTTGTAAGGGTGGTCTGTATTTGAAATCCCATTTGGCTATTCTGATATAAATTCTTTAGACATTTTGTCCTTTGTAGGGAAAAAATTTTTTCCCCCAAAGGCAAAAAGAACACAGGAAAAGTGGAAATATATATAATCCTATTTTAAACATATTTTATTATCATTTAAAACACTTATGAATGTGAATAATGTTTAATTATAAGTTTAAAATATATATTTTGATAATGCTTAGAGATGTAAAATATAGAACAAAGTCACATGCTTTCAGTTGAAAATGAAGAGATCTTTATTGGAAAAGTAATATTTTTTCTAGAGCATACACATTTATTTTAGATTTTCAGGGAACTAGACCAGGGACCTTCTAGGGTCCTGGAACTGCGAAGCTCTATAGAAATGCATCTCCTTATTTTCCATCTAGTCAAATGGTAAAACAATTCTGTGAAACTCTGTCTATTCATGGGTTAGGCTGTCTCTATCTGTGCTCTAACTAACACCGTACTAAGAATTGCATTTTTCTCTCTCCTGACTTTGATTTAAATCTTGCAATCACCGCTGGGAAGTGAGCTGTATCATCTTGAGAAATCAGACCACAGAGACAGGCCTGCAGCTGGCAGACTGGGTCACCCTTAATCGGTTAACCCTTCATATCAAAGGATGGGTTGTAGCAGCAGTTTCCTTCTCCAGAATTTTCTGTAGCAGTTTTCTTAAGGAAAAGCTGCGAGTTAACATGAAACAGAGTATGCATAGCAAAAACCTTGCTTTGTAAATTGATTTTTGTGCCTAGACACAGGACTGGTTTTATGTGTATCTCCACGTAATTTTCTCCTTGTGGGTATGAGTGTGTGTTTGGGTATATGTGTGATAGTGATGTGTAAGTACATGTGCTTTTGTGTGAGAATATGCCGTAAGCCTTTGTGTGCATGTATGAATGTGAGTGTATGACTGTGTGTGGATATGTTGTGTATCTAAGGAAAATTCTTTCCAGTGTCATAAAATAAGATCCAGGCTACTCAAGGTTGTTGTAGGTTTTTTGGGAAAAAAAAAACAAAGGTTGTAATGATTATCTTCCTTGTATTTATATCCTTTTACTAGTGCCTTCTTAAACTGACTCTAGGCTTTTCTTTAGTCAATGACACACTACCAAATGGGAATGATGACTTCAGGTAATATGAAACACTTGAAAAACAATAGTACATGGAAGTTGTCTTCTGTTCTTGGGAACCCTCAACCACTACAGTGTCAATGATCCTGGACTAACCTGCTAGAGACATGTGGTCCAGTCACCCCTGTCACTCCTGCTGACAGCTACCACCAACTGCCAGACATGTGAATGAGACTCATCATGGACCTAGAAGCTCCCATCCCACCTGTAAGCTCTATGTAACCATAGGTGTGAGTCTGAGGACCCCAGCAGAAGAACCACTCTGCTGAGCTCAGGCCAGATTGCCACCCACATAATCATAAGTTAATTATAAATGATTGCAATTTCAAATCACTAGATTTTGGAATGGTTTGTCATACAAACAGAGCTAACTAACTGCTGTAGTTGGTTATAGAAAGAAAAATCTCTCCATTGGAGGAAGGGGTATTTGGTGAGAATTTGTCGGCATGAATTATAAGAAGCCAGGTAATCCCATGTTTAAACATATCTTTATAATCTTGGTATTACTTTGTGAGTTTAAAAACATAATACTGAGATCTTACTGGAGGACCTATCATTAATTCTCACACAGAAATGCACATTAACAAGACAAGTAAGGGGACAGGATTAAAGTGCTAGCATGCCCCAACAGTGCTTTACTGAGGACTTGGGAGGAAAACCAAAGAGAAACATGCCCAGGGAGGGTGCTATACTATATAATCTGCTGTAGAAGCTATGGCTTGGTCTCTGGAAGTGATAGGATGTGTCTCTCCTGGCTCCCCAGTCTGACTCCATGGGGTGGGCATCTCTTTAGCATCTATTGCCCAGGAGCTGACTCCAGGCATCTTGACACCTTGAAGAACAGCTCCTATAAATTCAGGCTCTGAGGGAAATACAATTCTCTTCTCTGCCTGAGGCCTGCCTTTCGGGAAACTGCCATCTCTCTAATTGACTCTAGGGATGATTGTCTCTCTCAAGGGAGACTGCATGTACTTCAAGGGACAAGACCTTTACCCTACAGACCACAACAGGATATTAGGATGTAATGATAAGGCTATTCTAGATTGCTTTACTTAGTATACAGGTGCAGAGGTTGGGTGATAAAATTATCTGTGCGTGTGTGTGTGTATGTGTGTGTGTGTGTGTGTGTGTGTGTGTGTGTGTGTGTGTATAAATGCTAGAATATTCACTTAAAAGTAAGGACACATGACTTTTTCAGTTCCAGCTCCAGTCCTACTTTATAAGAAATTTCTACTTGGTGTGATTGAGGGAGTTGAAGGCAGAATTAACCCGTCATTTTAATATCAGTACTTTGGGTCTGAAAGATATTGTACTTCTGAGCCCATTCTTAAAACACAAGAATATTCATGAACACCTTTATTATTGGTTTACGCCTCATAGGAAATAGATTTAAGGCAGAGGGGAGCTGCAGTAGAGCTGGTAGGAGATACTGACAGATGTGTGGGTACCAAGTACTTATTACGTTTCATACTTTAGAGTACATACAGGCCTGGACATGCCCAGCCTTCTTAACAAGAAATACATCTCACACACTACTCAAAGGTAAGTGCTACATCAATTAGGTCAAAGTCTCCATAAATCTACCCCTTTCTTGGGTAGACTTAAGGACACCCTGTGTGAGAGGAAAAAGATAGGAGAAGATGGGACTAATATTATTATTATTAACACAAAAGAAACTAACTTTTATGAAGTACTTGCTACTGTCAATCCCCATATGAAGGACCTACCCACAGGTACTTGTTATCATTGCCTCCAATTTTCCAGATAAAGAAATGGAGCTTCTTAATTGGAAAGTTCAAGTGTGTCATCCATGGTTGCTGTAAGGATCACAACTAAAACTTCAATATAATAGGCCCGTCTGATGTTAAAGTATAGGTTTTAATTTTTAGTTAATTTTATTTTGAAATATTTCAATCACACAGAAAACTCCAGGGAACAAAAACTTTATACCCATGTACCCATCATTCAATTTTATTAGTTCTTCATATTCTGTTATACTTACTGTATATTCTATGGTCTTTTAAAAATAAGTTGGAATATTTGTCTTTTTAAAATTTGCATATAAAAATTCTTTGTGGCCTAAGTCCAGTAGGTCGAAGCTGTGGTGGTCATGAGCATGCCACTGTACTCTAGCCTAGGCGACAAGAGTGAGACTCCAACACACACACAAAAAAAATTCTTTGTGGAGTTTGGATATTAATTCTGTGGATTGAAACAGAAGGTGGTTATCTTCACTTTATTTATGGTGACAGCTAATAAGCAGAAATTTTTATTTATTTAAATGTAATCAAGTGTTGTTTGTTGTTGAGGATTTTAGTCTTGTAAAAATTTTTTTGTAGTTAGTGATTATTAAGGGGAGACCCCCAAAATCCCAGAATTTATTTATTAAAAAATTCTGTGTTTATTCTGATATGTTTAAACTTCAGTCATTTCAAAGTATCCTTAGTTTGGTGCAAGACACCTATCAAGATGCTTTTTCCACTGCTCAAACAGTTTGTGAACTCTTCAGTTTTTATGCCTATTGGTGTTTCTGCTGTTTTTTTTTCCCATCACTTCCACATTGGCATGGTGTTTTCCTTTGAGAATTTTTTCATCTGGGGAAACAGAAAAAAGGTGCTCGGGGAAAGACGGGTGAACAGGAAGGATGGGACATGGAGACCATGTCATTTTTGATCCCAAACTGTTGAACACTCAGCATGGTGTGGGCAGGTGCATTGTCATGGTGGAAGAACCAGTCATCTGTCTGTCACAACTCAGGATATTTCTTCTGCAAATAGTGACACAACTGTCTGAAAACTTCCAGATAAAAAATTTTGGTTGACCTTTGGATCCAGAGGAACAGATTCCGTGTGTACTACAAGGGGCCCACGCTCCAAAAAAAGACAATTCCTTTTTTTTTCTTTTTAAGGTTCCCCCTTGTATGCGTGTTCTATTTCTTTTGCTTTTAATTCATCATTTTATTTAGTCACTTACATCATTCTTTTATTTATTCAGCAAACAGTTATTGCATGCAATTTTTATTTATTTTTATTTTTTTATTATTTTATTTTATTTTGAGTTGGAGTCTCATTCTGTTACCCAGACTGGAGTGCAATGGCCACTCCTGGCCACCGCAGCCTTGACCTGCTGGGCTCTGGTGATCCTTCCGCCTCAGCCTTCCGAGTAGCTGGAACTACAGGCACGCACTACCACGCCCGGCTAATTTTGATTTATTGTAGAGATGAGGTCTTGCCAAGTTGCCCAGGCGGGTCTCGAACCCGTGGGCTCAGGCAATCCACTCACCTCAGCCTCCCAAAGGCGTGGGATTACAGGCTGAGCCACCGAGCCCGGCTTGCATGCAATTTTTAAATTAACACGTATTTATGGTGCACAATATGATATTTTGAAATACATACATTGTGAAATGGCTACATCAGGCTAATCAACACACTTTTTTGTGGTGAGAACACTTAAAATCTATTTTCAGCAATTTCAAGTATACATTATATCATTATTAACTTAATCACCATGTTATACAACAGATCTCTCGAACTTATTCCTCCTGTCTAACTGAAATTATGTTTCCTTTAATCAATAGCTCCCTAAACCTTTCCCTTCATCTCCTGCCCCTGGTAGCCACAAATCTACTACTTCTATAAGTTCAACTTCTGTAGACTCCACATCTGAATGAGATCATGCAGTATTTGTCTTTCTGTGCCTGGCCTGTTTCACTTAGCATAATGTCTTCCATTTTTACACATGTTGTCAAAAATTACAGAATTTCCTCCTTTTTAAATGCTGAATAGTATTCCATTGTAAGTCAGAGACTGTCTGCTGTGTTGCCAACGTTAAAGCTTTTTTGACTTATGATTGGTTTGTTGGAACCTAATTCCATGGTAAGTAGAGAAACATCTGCATACACCGTGTTTTCTTTATTCCTCATTGATGGCCAATAAGTTGATTCCATATCCTGGTTATTGTGAATAGTGCTGCAGTGAACACAAGAGTCCAGATATCTCTTCAACATACTGATTTCATTTTCTTTGGATATATGCCCTGTAGTGGGAATGCTGGATTGTATGGAGTTCTATTTTTAGTTTTTTGAGAAATCTTCATACTGTTTTCCAAGATGGTTCTAATAATTTGTGTCCTATTTTTGGCATTTTTTTTCTTATCTTGGAGATATTCTTTTCTTCCCCCCCCTCAGTTTCTAGAGAGTTTTCTCCCTTTTTGTTTCTACATCTATCTGGATCTTAATGTTTGTGAGTAGAGTGAGGTAGAGATGTACTTTCATTTTTCCCAAATGGAAAATGACTTATCCCAGTATACTTTACTTAACTAGCTCCATCTTTATCCTCATTAATAGCTCACTCCTGTGCCCTATGAAGTCTTTTCTTTCTGGACTCTGTGTTCTGTCCCATTGTCTTCTTGTCTATCACTGTGCCAGTATCACACTATTGCTTTGTAATAATACTTGATATAGGCAGGTCATATCTCTTCATATTATTTATCATCACTAGATAATTTAGGCCTCTTACTGTTCCACGTGCATTTTAGGATCATCTTGTATAGCTCCATAAAAAACCCTGTCAAAATATGGATTGTAATTGCAATGGATTTATATGTTAATTTGGGAATAGAACTGCACCTTTATGCAATGAAGTCTTCCTAACCATAAAATGGTATATCTTTCCATTTATTTAAGTTTATTTTATGATTCTCCATAACATTTTGAAAATTTTCTCTATAAAGTCTTTACTTAGATTTTTTAGTTTTATTCTTAGAAATCTTACAGTTTTTTTTTGCTAGTGTAAATGGGTACTTTTCCCCCTATTATTTTTTCAAATTGGAGTGTAGGAACATTATTCGTTTTTTAAAGATTATCTTTTGTACATAAGGATTGCTAACTTTTTTATATGTTCTGATAGTTGATAGATACTTTTATACGTTCTACAAATGTATTACTGCAAATAAGGCTAGTTTGAGTCTTCGTTTCCAATTCTTATATCTCATTCTTTCAATCTTGACGCTATTACTTGGCTGGAACATTTAATACTGATGCTTTGTGTGTGTCTATTGAGAAAGTCATAAGATAGTTCTCTTTTAGCTTTCTATTAGAGCATGTTTATAGTTCTTGGGTAAGAGTATTTGGTCACACTTCAAAAAATATACTCCTGAAGTTTATTTGCTTGTATTTTATTTAGAATTTTTATATCTGTGTTCACAAGAATGGTTTATAATTTTATTACTTGTTCTGTCCTTTTCATATTTTGATAGCAATAAAATACATTGAATAACTTTCCCTTATTTTCCTCTCTCTCAGATATTTTATACAAGGTAGAAATTTTCTGTTTCTTATAGATTTGCTAATTTACCTCTAAAATTGTTGGACTTTGTATATTTTTTTGGAAGGAGATTTTGATAACTGATTCCATTTCTTCAATAGTTATAAGCTCTTTCAGAATTTCTATTTCTTTGACTCAACTTTGGTAATTAATATTTTTCTAGAGCATTTTCCATTTTATATAAATTTTGGAGTTGTCTGCCATCTGAGCATGCTTGGGACTCTTGTTCTGTGTGATATTGAGGTATCTTATATCCAGTCACACAATCTGTGACCTGTTAATTTCCTCTCTCTAATTTCACAGTCCAATATTTTTACAGGGCTGTTGCCCCTTGTAGCAGGCTACCATTTTCCTGGGCCATCTTTCACTCTTGTAGGAGCTCTGTCCAACTCTGGCTTGTAAATATAATCTTATCTGGTTTTGGGTCTAACATGGTGCTCCCTGGGCCTTGGTTAACTGGGAGAAGCTGAACTTCAGGACTACAACTCCTGTTTCCACCTCTGGAGCCCAAGAGACCCATGAGTTTACTCAATTCCTTGATTTTCTGTTTTTTTTCTGGTCCATATCAATTGATATCTTGTTTTTGAGCATGGCTATGATTTTATTGTGTTTTTGTTTTCTCCTTTAACATTTTAACTCTTTGTAGCCACTAGGGTAAAGTGAGAGTTTATTGAGACATCTTGATTGGAAGTTCCCCAGAACCCTGGTTTTAACCACTAGACTATACTACCTCTTTAATTAATCATGCCTCAGACAGCATCTCATCATCCAGCCAGAAAACTGATGACTTGTTCAATTCAAGCCAATGAAGTCACTTTTGCTGAGATTATCCTTCTTTCTACCTGTAACATATACAGGAGAGGAGGTCATGGCATCCATCTGGGGAGTTTTTAGTTCCTCCTCCTTACCCCTGACACCACCTACTTTAGAGATGAGGAAATGGGGGTTCAGGGAGATGAGATTATTGGACCAAACTTCCTCTAGCTAATAGACGACATGGGACCAGAACACCTAGGCAATCTGATTTCAAATCTAATGTTTCCTACACAAGATTAGTGGTTCTCAGCTTTGGCAAATCTTGGGGATGTTTTAAACTTACTGATACCCAACCTGAATTAGATGAGCAAATTTCAGATGGAGGGGACCAACATCCATATTTTTTCAAAGCTAGCCAGGTGCTTTCTGAGGTCCAGTAGAGACTGAGTACCACCACATTGAGTGATGTCTTCTCTCTTGCTCACACTTCCTTTCACCCTCTGTAGCATTCCTTCCAAGGGGAAACTTGACCCTGCAAATAAATTACTGAAGCTGGATCTTTCTTGTTCTCTCTGTCTTTGTCCTATTTTTCTATCCTCCCCCACTTCCCACTGCCTGCCTTTTTGATGACTAACATTTTCAGTGCAGGATGTCTATTTTATTGCTTCTTGTTCATCATTTAAACAATATGATAGATTACTTTTACTTGTCCATTTGAAAATAACTCACATTTTTCTCGGTAAGTGTGTGAACGAAATATACATACATATGTACATACAGACACACCAAAGATGCCTGAACACTAAATAACCACATTTTCAGTGCTTAGAGTTGGTTAACCTTTGGTCCCTGACAGTCTCCCATCACTGTCTGCATATGGCCCCTTTTGCCTGTTGTGTGTGTGCGTGTTTATGATGTCATGAGTGTCCAATAACTGACATCTGCCACAGGGACTAGACACTGGCATAATTCACCTACTTTTCCATGTGGCTTCTTTAGCCCTTTGTTTGCTTCCCCAATGAGAGCTAGTCACTTTCCTGAATCTTGCTCTCATTATCCTCTTTAAAACAGTTTTACTATATATATTATGTATATATATATGTGTGTGTGTATATATATATACACACACACATTCCTAAGATTATACTACTTGGTTGGTTATTTTTAATTTTTTAGAAAAGGAAATCACATTGCCTGTAGTTTCTCCTGGAACCAACAGTTTTTTGGTGTGTGTGACAATATTGTTTTGCCAAAAGTCAGCCATATTGTTATGTGTAGCTGCAGTTCATTAGTTTTGAGTACCTCACAGTGTTTCATTGTGGAGTACACCAGAATTTACTTATTCATTTGGAATGTTTCCAGTTTTCTGCTCCCAAGAATAGTGCTGCTATGAATACTTTTGTACATCCTTCTTGGTCCACATGTAGGAGTTTTTCTTGAGTATATACCAGAACTGGAATTTGTGGATTGTAGGGGATGTGACTATTTATAAGATAATGCTAAATTCTTTTCCAATGAGGTTTTTACACAGTTTCCTCTCCTGTGTATCCATATTACCTCTAATACTTCATGATGCATTTTTTCTTAATTTTGCAATCAAATTGGTATCGAAGGTATTGTTGTACATTTCTTTGTTATTTCCTTAAATGTTTATTGACCTTATGTGTTTTCTCTTCTGTGAAATGATTGTTTGTATCCTCTGTCTTTTTATTCTGTCATTTTTTTGTTCTTTTTAATGGATTTATAGTAGTTCTTTGTATATTTTCAATACTTATCCTTTTTTGGTATTATGTGCTACAGATACATTCTTCTAAGTTTTTTAGTAATCTTTTCCTATATTGAGTGTCTAAGATCACATTCTGGCACCTTCTTATCTTTCTTTTGGCACCTCCCTTCATTTAACTCCATCAGCTGTCCCCCAAACTAACTCTTGATATAACTTTGTGTTGTATCCCTTCATACATATGCATTCTGGGTTTCACGATTTCAAGTAATTATCTGTTAGAAGTGTGCTATGGGCCCAGTGGTGGAGAACTATCTCTAAGGTATTTATTTGCACTTTGATAGGGAGGCTGTGAGGTCTTGGGCTGTGACTTGTTAGCAGAATATTTCTGGGAAGAGGGACCATGGTCCCTGAACTCATAACTGTCTATACCCACCAACCCATGGGCCACTGAAATATGTTCAGGATTCCCATCTTATAGAACTCTTCTAAAACATAATTCCCCAGGAAGCTTTCATTTTTCTCCAAGTAGTAAAACTCCCACTTCCTGATAACTACAAAGATAGGTTTTGTTGTCATAATGCTTTCTCTGTGTGTTGCTTTGCAATCAGAGTTTTCACCACTCGATGGATCTGTCATCGAGCAGCACATTATGGCAAACGCATATCCGTTTGCCTCTATTATTGTCATAATCAAAAGGCGGGGCTACAGTGAAATATTTGCTTCGTGCCTGCATATCTGTTATCCGAAGGGCCCTTTAACCTAAATGGTGTGCTTTCTGTAATGTCTTCGGTTAATGAATGGGTCTGTGAGGGCCTCAGAGCAGTGCAATGTGGGAAGAATGCTATAATTTCTTTTTAACATGCAGGAATTCTGAATACGAGAAAATGCATGCCAAATTTTATTGCTTCTAAATCTGAATAATTGTATTTCTGGGCTGTGCATCTGGGTAGATAATAAAGCCACAAAACAATTTAATGAAACATATAAAAAATAAAATGACATTACTAAATATTATAATATGAAGAAACTATTTTTTGCATATTGTCACCTAATCTTTCAACCATATAGCAACAAATAATGCAACCATAATTGAAAGTTTTATTATCCATCTGAGTAAATTGAGCTCAAATTTACCTTGTTCTCGTTAGTTGGTGGGCAAGCCTATTGGGGTTACTGACAGGGTTTCATTTTCATAGTGGATGATTTTTTTCTCTTTCCTATGGAGTCTGAAGTGGTCAATAAATAGCCGTGCTGCTTAATCGATTCTGAATCCACCTCTCCAGAAAGCCACTTCTTGGCCTGTGACCCATGCTGGCAGCCAGCCCTGTGTCTGCTGTTTCAGTTTCAGAAACTGGCTCCACGTACCATTAGCCTTCCTGTTCCTAAAACCCCACAATTGTACCAAGGAGCTCAATACTTTTACTCTGGCACGGGTTATGTGTCCCTAATTCTACTAGTACTTCTCCAGGGAGGGAAGGCTCCATTTGCTATGAGAAGAATTTGATGTGATTTCTGGAGAGGGAATTGGGAATATGTTGAATGGTCTTGGCCTGCCAAAAAGGTCTCTCATTTGTAAAAACTAGACCTTTTGGCCTGGGGTTGTGGTGGGCCTTGCATCATGGGAAGAAGCCCACTAGTGTGCTGATCTTAAGATCCATGTTTTAGGCCACTCTGCTAGATGGGAGGCCCATCTGGGGTCAGGGTAGACTGTGGGACGTGGGGGTCAGCTTCTCGAGAGGATAGCACATCTTCCTGAAGGATTGTAGGAAAAGCCCTACTGACTTCAATAGTGATGATTATTTATGCTTGTTTTAAACTGTTCAGTCTTTTCCTGGAGCCTTGGTTGGGCGAGTCAGTCTACCCTGATGTTTCCTTAAGCCCACTGTGGCATGACTCTTGAGACTGCTGGAGCTTTGGGCTACCCGGCTGTGTGAGAGGGGAGTGCCTCTTCTTCAAGCAAACTTTGCGGCACCTTGCAGAAGAAAGCCCAGGCTCCAGCCATCATGACTGTCCTTCTAACACTGCCAAGAAGGCTTTCATCCTCCCGGCCCATGTCACGGGGATGAGTCAGCAGGAGGGGCCAGCATCAGGAGAGGCCCCCAGACCTGCTATGGAGTCCCAGCTCTCTCCCAGGAGACCTCCCCCAACTTTTTCGGAGACTTTCCTCTCTTTCCCTGCCATTTGGCCTAAGTACAGCCTGCTCGAGTCCATCTTATGTGTTTGAGTAACTTCATGTTTCAAAGGGAAGGGATTGGAAATTTCCATCTCTTTCCTCCCAAAGTCCTGATGTGCTGATGAAAATGTACTCAGATCCTCACCCTCACCCTCTAGCTCCAAATACAAAAGGGGCAGGGGCAGGAGAAGTAGACTCAGCTCCACCAGACTCACTGCTGATGAGCCACCCAAAGTGTCCTTCACCCACCCAAGGCAAGTAATGGTGATTTCTATCACGTTCAAGTGCTTCAGCTCATTGACGCATTCCTACTTCAAGTCCTTTCTGAACAGATGTTGCATCAGGATTAAGAAAACTTCACCACCAACAAAACCCATACCCATCAACAGCAGTGTCGTCATGGTGATTGATACTTTGGAAGAGAAATTTTTTTCAAATGAAACTCCTAAGAGATGTGCCAAGTCTTCTGGGTCATTCCCAGAGCCTATGGAGAAAGGAGAGGATAGTGGGGAGGGGTGATGAGAGAGCCCCTTTATTTTCTCTTGCTTTTTTAGTAATTGAGAATAAAACTTTCACAACATTGGGTTGGACCAGTCCCTCTTTTGTGTAGTAGTTATTGGGAAGAACACATGCTCCCATTCCCCATGTGGAGGGATGTCCATATACTCGGCTTCTCCAACATTTCTCTTCCTTGGATGGAGATGAGGTCCTGGAGGGCAGGGATGAAAGATGCTCAACTTAGTGTCCTGCTCTCTCTCTGTTCAGAGACTGTCTATCGTGGGATTCTGACCCTTGTCTGCTTTCCACCATGGTGTGTAAGGCAGGGGAAGCTGGGGGGCCTTGAGTTTAGGGGTGAAGGGCTGGCTAGTCCACTTGGCCACAGGGCTGGGTTATGTTCTTCAGCCAGTACTTAGCTTCCATGGAGCTGAGATCTTTTATTTTATTTTATTTTATTTGAGCTGTGGGGTACAAGTGAGGGTTTGCTACATAAGTAGGCTGTATGCAGGTGAAGTTTGGGCTTCTAGCTGGCCTTCGTTCCCCCTGGTAGTGGACCAGGTACCCTGTGTATTGCCATGTGCCCCTTCCCTCCTCCCTTCTTGCCTCTCCTATTAGTGCCCTGTGACTGCAGATCCCATTCTTGTGCTAGTATGACTGTATATTTTTTATTTTATTGGATTCCCATGTCTATCTCTCAATTGGCTTTGAGGGGACTAGGAGAAAGTCTGTTACTGATGTGCCTAACGCTGTACTAGGAAAAAAAATGATCCCCAACTGAAACTTGAAAGCAAAGCTGAACAGCAGCATAATTCTTTTAGAAACTTTTTTTCTCAGTTGTAGTAATTATTTTTTTTTGAGTTAGAGTCTCACTCTGTTGCCCAGGCTGGAGTGCAGTGGCACACTCACAGCCACTGCAGCCTCCACTTGCTGGGCTCACTTGATCCTTCCACCTCAGCCTTCCGAGTAGCTGGAACTACAGGCGTGTGCCACCACGTCTGGCTAATTTTTCTTGATTTATTGTAGAGATGAGGTCTCACCAAGTTGCCCAGGCTGATCTTGAACCCCCCAGGCAATCCTCTCACCTCTGCCTCCCAGAGTGCTAGGATTGCAGGCTTAAGCCACCACTTCCAGTCACAATTTTTTTAAATTGTGCTAAAATATACACAATATAAAACTTACCATGTTAACCATTTTTTTTTGGAGTCGGAGTCTCACTAGGCTGGAGTGCAGTGGCATGCTGCTCATGGCCACCTCAGCCTTGACCTGCTGGGCTCACGCGATCCTTTCCACCTCAGCCTTTCAAGTAGCTGGAACTACAGGCGTGCACCACATGCCCAGCTAATTTTTTTTTTTATGGTAGAGGCGAGGTCTTACTATGTTGCTCAGGCTGGTCTCAAATCCATGGGCTCAGGCAATCTTCTTGCCTCTGCTTCCCAAAGCACTGGGATTACAGGCGTGAGCCACCATGCCCAACCAAAAATTATTTTTTAAATTGTGCTAAAATACACATAACATAAAACTTACCATGTTAACCATTTTAAAGCATACAGTTCAGTAGTGTTAAGTACATTCATATTGACTGTGAAAGCAATTTCCAGAACTCTTTTCATTGTGCAAACCTGAAAATCCATACCCATTAAGCAACAACTGTCTATTCCCCGCTCCGTTAACCCCTGACGACCACCATTCTACCTTTTGTCTCTCTTTATTTGACCACCCTAGCTACCTCAAATAAATTAAATCATAGTATTTGCCTTTTTATGACTGGCTTTTTTCACTGAGCATAGTGCCCTCAAGGTTCTTCTATGTGGTATTATGTGTCAGAATTTCCTCCATAATGAACATTTGTATACCTAACCCTGAATTGTACCCCTTATCTTTAAAATTAAAAAAATTAAAAGGAAAAAAATAAAGGCAATTAATCATAGCAAAAAAATTCTAAAATTTGAATGAAATTTGATGAATAATATCTATATTCATATACATTTATTTTATTATTAACCCATCTGTTTGTTCATTTATCCATCAGTAGACAGTTGGGTTGCTTCTACCCTTTTGCTGTCATAATACTGTGATGGAGATGATTGCTACTGCTATGAACATGGGACTGCAAATAGCTGTTTGAGACCCTGCTTTCAGGTTTTTTTGGGTATATACCTGTGAGTAAAGATCTGGATCATATGGGAATTCCATTTTCAATTGATTTGAAGAAGGACAATACTGTTTTCTATAGCAGCTGCATCATTTTACATTCTCACCAGCAGTATACAAGTGTTCCAATTTCTCCACATCCTTGCCAATGCTTGTTGTTTCTGTTTTTATGAAAGTGGTCATACTAACAGGAATGAGGTGATATCTCACACATGGTTTTGATTTGTATTTCCCTCATTTTAGTGCTGTGAGCATCTTTTCATGTGCTTCTTGACTGTGTATCTTCTTCTTTGAATAAGTGTCTATTCAAGTACTTTGCCCATTTGTAATCAAGTTGGTTTTTGTCTTTGTTTTGTTTTTATGTTCTGGAAATTCTTTACATACTCTGGATATTAATCCCTTATCACATATATGATTTGCAAATATTTTTTTCACATTCCGTGGGTTGCTTTTGTATTTTGTTGATGTGTTCTTTGATGCAGAGAAGTGTCTAATTTTGATATAGTCTGGTTTATCTATTTTTGCTTTTGTTGCCTATATGTTTTGTGTCACATACAAGAAATGCAACTGTCCGGGGGCTTTTTTCCTATATTTTCATCTAGTAGTTTTATAGTTTTAGCTCTCACGTGTAGGTTTTGATTCATTTTTAGTTAATTTTTACATTTGGCATGAGATAAGGGTCTAACTTCATTATTTTCCATGTGGATAGCCAGTTTTCCCAGCACCATTTGTTGAAAAGACTGTCCTTTCCCCATTGAGTGAACTTGGCACTTTTGTTGAAAGATATTTGACTGTGTATGTGCAGGCTTATTTCTGAGCTCTTTCTTCTCTTCCCTTAGTCTATAGGTCTGTCTTCATGCCAGTACCACACTGTTTTGAATATTGTAGCTTTGCTATGAATTTTGAAATCGAGAAATAGGAAACCTCCAATTTTGTTCTTTTTCAAGATTATTTTGGCTATTTGGGGTCCGTTGAGATTCCATATAAGTTTTAAGATGGATTTTTCTTTTTCTGCAAAAAAAAAAATGTATTTGGGATTTTGATGGGAATTGCACAAAATCTATAGATTGCTTTGGGTAATATGTGACATCTTAATGATATTTAGGCTTCTAATCTGTGAACATGGGATGTTTTTCCACTCATTTTTGTCTTATTTAATATCTTTTAGCCACATTTTGTGGTTTCCAGTATACAGGCTTTTCACCTTTCTGGTTAAGTTTATTCCTAAGGATCTTATTATTTATTTATTTGATGCTTCTTAAGATGAAGTTGTTTTCTAAATACCTTTTTGGATTATTCATTGTCTGTGTACAGAAATGGAACTGATTTTCATGTGCTGATTTTGTATCCTGCAACTTTGCTGAATTTGTTCTAATAATTTGTTTTAATTAACACCAATGTTAATTTGTGTTAACATTTTTTGTGTGCATGGAACCTATCGGTTCTCATGCATATCCTATCATGTTTATAAATATTTGAACAAATTTATTTTCTTATTTTAAAACTTTTTAATTTTATTTTAAAGATGTAGAGTACAATTCAGGATTAGGTATACAAGTGTTCATCATACAGGTTAAAGTTTAGGCCTCTCTTTGGTCCCCACTTTGCCTGGTTTGAGATCAGGTACTCTTATTGATATTGTGTCCACCCTATTCAAACCCTCGCAGTAGCCCGCTACTGCCAATCCCTTTCTTACAGTATTAAGGTAAATATTCGGGGTCTGCTTAGGAGTGAGAACATGTGGTACTCTATTCTTTGTTTCTGTGATAGATCACTGAGTATGATAGACTCTAAAACCATCCAAGTTGCTTCAAAGTCCATATGTTTGTCTTTCTTTATGGCTAATATTTCATTGTGTATATGTACCATTTAAAAATTTTATTTATTTTATTTTATTTTGAGTTGGAGTCTTACTCTGTCGCCCAGACTGGAGTGCAGTGACTGCTCCAGGCCACTGCAGCCTCGACCTGCTGGGCTCCAGCGATCCTTCTGCCTCAGCCTTCCAAGTAGCTGGAATTACAGGCATGCGCTACCACGCCTGGCTGATTTTTTGTAGAGATGAGGTCTCACCAAGTTGCCCAGGCGGGTCTCGAACCCGTGGGCTCAGGCAATCCACTCACCTCAGCCTCCCAAAGGCGTGGGATTACAGGCTGAGCCACTGAGCCCAGCTTGTACCATTTTAAAAAATCTAGTCCAGCTTCAATGGGCAGCATGGTTGGTTCCATGTTTTTGCTATTGTGAATAGTGCTGCAATAAACATGCGCCTGCAGGTATCTTTTTTGTAGAATGATTTGAGTTTCTCTGGATGTATTTCCAGTAGGGGGATTGCAGGATAGTATGGAAGGTCAATGTCTAGTTCTTTTAGAAATTGCCACAATGTTTTCCAAAGAGATTGTATTAATTTACATTTTCATCAGCAGTGTAGAAGTGTACCTTTTTCTCTGCATTCTCAACAGCATCTGTTTTTTTTTTTTAATTAATGATGATTATTCTTACTGGGGTTAGGTGGCATCTCAGTGTAGTTTTGATTTGCATTTCTCTGATGATGAGTGAGGCTGAGCACTTTTTCATGTATCTGTTGGCTGACCTTGTATCTTCTTTTGAAAAGTGTCTGTTCATGTCTTTTGCCCACTTTTTAATGGGACTGTTTGTTTTTTTCCTTTCAGCACGTTTAAGTTTCTTGTAGATCCTGGATGTTAGGCCTTTGTCAGATCTATGGGCAAATCCTTTTTTCCCATCTGTGGTCTGTTTCCCTGCTCTCTTGATGGCTTATTTTGCTTTGCTGAAGCTATTCAGTTTGATGAGGTCCTACGCGTCTATCTTCTCTAATTTTTCCAGGGGCTTCTTTATTACTCCCCACCCCCCACTGACTTACCTCTTGGTACTCACTTCTGCTCCCATTAGAACTTTCTCTGTATCAGTCATGTTATTTATCTGATTAATCCATTTTGGTGGCTCCAGTGTCTTCCTGGTAGCCCCAGGGTAATGTCCCAACTTGTTAGTGGGGCTCATAAGGCTTTGCAGGGTCTTGCCCTAGATTCAGAGACCTGACCTATTCCAGTTTGTTGAACATGTCTGCCTGCCTCAGGGCCTTTGCACGGTTCCCTTTGATGGAACACCTTCTGTCTTCTGACTCCTTTCTCTGGTTCCATGTGTGTCACCCTATGCTTTATCCCATGGCATTGCCATGTGGTGTTTTTGTTGCTCTTTTTTGCATGTCTTCCCAACTAAACTGTTGTCCTGGCATTCGAGGGATCATAATGTGTTCCTTAATCGATCCTCAGTACCAGCATAATTATAAGCACAGAGAAGGTGCTCAGGAAGGATGTGTGTTGTGTAGCTTTGAAGAGGAAGTATATCCCTCCTGGAATGAAAGGAGGCAGCATGGACTCGAAATCAGGGAGGCTTGAGAGGGGACAAATATCCATTTTTGATTTATCAAAATAGGGATAATCATGACTGGTTCATTATTCTG
This sequence comes from Carlito syrichta, assembly GCF_000164805.1. NCBI lineage: Eukaryota > Metazoa > Chordata > Mammalia > Primates > Tarsiidae > Carlito > Carlito syrichta. Next base: position 487,138 of record NW_007252908.1, on the reverse strand, counting down.
CACAATCAAACCAAATTGTATGAAATGATGTTTATTGAGCATCTACTACCCTTTTGTTTTCCTGTAGGCATCCCGTGATGAATGCTGGTTATGGTAAGAAAGAGCATTCACTTGCAAATTTACTAGGGAAAAACATCCTGGGAATAATTTAGAGTACTGAAAGAATGCAGTATACAGTACACAGAGAATGCATCATACACAGAACACATAAAAATGACAAGGAGAGGGAATTAATAGAATAAGTGAAGGTAGAAGTAGTTTGACAATACAAAGAGGGGAACCAGGACCCAAAGTGTGGTGTGTGGCAACCCCAGTGAAGTCTGCAAAGTGCTTGGGGTTGGTGCCCAAGCCACAGAAGAGATAGGAACCCTATCCTGTGTTGTGGTGTCTTCTCATGGAAATAACTGACTGGGGAGGTCAGACGGCACTTTTCATCAGCCCGAACATCTCAGTCTCCCAGACATCCCATGGAGTTAGGACCAGAGTCTTACGAAAGGAAAGAATGTTTTATTGTGATTTATTTAACTGCTACTGCTGGCTGGACACAATCCTGGTCCTTTAACGACTATCTGATTTCTTCCTTCCAGTAAGACTGGAAGGCAAAAGCCCATTCAACAGATGAAGAACTGAAGGGTTGGAGGTTGTAGACGTGGTCCTCTTCACAGTGATGGTTACCTCTGGAAGGAACTATATTGAATGTATAAAATAGTATAAGGATCAGCAGGGACTTAATAACCAGTTGGAGGGTGAAGGTAACTTTCTAACAATGTTTTCTTTGAAACTAGAGAATATTGTTACAATTATTTCAAAGTCTTATATCTTATTATTAAAAACTTAAAAACCAGGTTAAAAGTATCTTCTGCTCCCCTGCTGTGTGCACCATGCTCTGTTCAGCCCTTTGAGAGTCATGAGAGAAGAAGGTGTGATCCCTACTATGACTTCGTTGTGTAGACCTGGTAGAGGATATATGTTCCCGTAGGATCTTAAGCTCTGAGATTGTAGGAGTTTTTGATGTTTTGTTCACAGCTGTAGCCTTAGAGCCAAAAAGAGTACCCAGTACATAACAAATACTCAATAAATATTTGTTGAGTGAATCAATCAATAAATGAAAGTTTATTCACAAGAGACAGTTAAAATTGTGCAAAATAACATGTAATCCAGCTCTAGGATATGTTGCCCAGAATTTAAGAACCAAGGGCTGCTAAAAAGAAAATGATAGATGCTAGCTGCCATTATCTGAGAATAGAAGAAGTTGCTATTTGCTTTCTGCTATAGTCTGAATGTTTGAGTGGCCCCCATATTCACTTGTTAAAATCCTAACTAACAAGGTGATGGTATTAGGAGATGGGCACCATCATCCCATTTATGAGGGCACCATCTTCATGATCTAGTGATCTCACAGTGAGATCACTAGATCATGAAGATGGTGCCCTCATAAATGGGATGAATGCCTTTATAAAATAGGCCCAAGAGAGCTTGTTCACTTCTTCTACTACACCAGATACTTAATCTGCCGGCACCTTGATCTTGGACCTCTCAGGCTCCAGAACCGTGAGAAATAAATGCTTGATGTTTATAAGCCATCCAGTCTACAGTATTTTGTTATAGCAGCATACATGGACTATGACACTTTTCCTAGATATGTACCTGGAGTTGGGCACTCAAGGATAGATAAATGGCTAGGAGTAGAAAGGACAACTGGGAAGGTGTCACTCATGAGTAAGGGAAGTCAAACCCAGGCAGTCTGGCTCCAGAGTTCAGTTTGCATTTCTTTGATAAATGCAGATGAACAGGAGGGGCGAGGCAGTGCATGGCTGTTTCTATGGCAGGGCGGAGCCTCATGGGATGACGGATATCCATCCTCCTAATGTGTCCTCTGACTCACACATACTTCCTGCCTATGGAGGTCTTTATTCTCTCCTTTTGTCACTCAGGGGCAATATTAACCTGGCCACTTCTAAGTAGATGAGCGTTAATGAGAGAAGCACTCGGGAATTCCTGTGTGAAAAGTTGTGCACAAAGACAGAGCATTTCTGTCCCAGCAAGTGGTGAAAAATAAAGGGCATTTCAAAGAATATTATCATGCAACATGATTTTTGCATAGAGTATTCAGACAGACTGCTTTTGCAGACTTAAATAATCCCAGGATGAAAGGTACTATATATATGCAAAGTATTATTATTATTATCCAGTGGTGGAAAAGAAGGGCATTTCAAAGAATGTTTCAGTACAATACAATTTTATTTTGCACTGAGAGTTCAAGGGAAAAAGCTTTATTTTATAGACTTAAATAATATTGTTATGGAGCTACAGTAAAATAAATAATACAGATATGGTGTTAAAATAAATAATACAGTTAGAAGGCTTAAATAAATAATGGTGGAGAGAGAAGAGAAATTAAGAGTCCTGGGAAAAGGCAGGGGGAGATGCAATTTTGAATTATAAGTGGTGGAGAATTGAGGTCCAAAGACTCCTAAAATATTTAGGATGTATCTGCACTGACAAAAAAAAAAAAAAAATTGCACAGGACAGTTCACAAGTAGGGGATTGATCAGCAGTGTTTTATTTTTTAGTGACAGAGTTTCCCATTGAGTGACTCTGAAGACAGCATCAAAACTTCTAGCTGAAAAGTTAAAAATAATTCAATTCACCATCTTGTGGCATTTACACTAAACATTTCTTCCCTCCTCCCCTAATCCTTGTTCCTGAATCTGTCCCTCTGTTTCTCCTCCAATTATGGAAAATGACCGATTTATTTTACAAACTTTGAGTTACTCCCTTTCAAAATCCTATCCCATCCTGTGTCCCCCAACTTTCTTCATCCATGGGGGTGGGATCTGTTCAAATTTTGTATTTCTGATGTTTCTTTAAGTGTCTAGAATCTCATGTTTCTTTAGAGACAGGATCGAAACAAACAGGCTGAACAACTGAACCTCTTCTTCGGCTGTAAACTTGAGCTGGGTGATTTCCAGACCTGAGACTCTGAGAACAGGAATGTGCTGGGTGCTTCTGGGAAGGAGCAGGTAAAGGGGTTGCCTTTCCTTCACGACTCTGAGTTGAGGATCAAGACCACAGGAACCAGGGTCCTTAAGGAAATTTGGAGCCAGAGGGCATGGGGTCAGGGAATCAGAGTGCTAAAGCCTGGGAGAGACTTCTCCCTCCCAAGGACAGTGCAGGATTCTAAATCCTCCAGTCTGTGGGAAGAAGGAGAGAGCTTCGAGGTGAAAAGCTCTGGAAAGGTACAGACACATCTTTGGAGAGCAGAGAGTCCCAAGAGGCCATCCCCTTGATGTTTGGGACATCTGTTCTGGAAGGGGGAAGGGCATGAAGATGAGGGGCTCAGACCCAATGTGCAGAATTTTAGCAGAGTTAGAGGACCTCACGTATTTCACCCCACACCAAAGGCTGGCACCGTGGGTCCTTGCTATGCTTGAGGGACTTTTTAAGGTCTTGGGACAACACAGAGAACATTTTGGTTCAGGGGCATCAATTCCTGCTGTGGATTCAGTAGAGCACCCCCTTTTCATTCTCATCCAATGTACTTCTTACATGCCAAGGTGTCATTGTGTTTGCAAAGAGCAGCCTAAGGGAAACCTCATTTTTCTGAAGATGGAAGGCCCCTGTTCCCAGTGGCAATGTCCTTTGTCTGTCCATGAAAGCCGAGCTTTAGTTCACAGCCTTTTTTAGCCTGGCTTTGGTCCCCTCCCATATAGCTTCTGCAGCATGTTCGGGTTAAATTGCTCACTTTGTCACTTGCCATGTATTTTATTTTCTCTGGAGTAGGATGTCTCGGTGGGTTGGACTAGACAATGGATTCTTGCCTCTCCTGCCTCTTCTGGGTCATCAAGCTCCAGTCTAGGATATCAAGGTTGTTGGGTGGGAGAATTATGAGTTTGAAGAGAGGCAGAAGGCTATGGTAGGGGGAGAGACAGGGTAGGAATGCGTCTGAGGACTGAGGCAGCCTCTCCCCCGGAACTCCTGTCTACGTGATGCTGCGACATCCCTTCAAGCTTCCTCCCCGGTACTGAGGCTAGATGTCCCCACAGAGAGAGAGTTCAGAAGAGCCTCAGGGGGCATTGCTTCCTCAGAAGCAAGGAGATGACAAGCTGGATGTGATGTTATGTAACTAAGAGGGGAAAGAAAAAATAAAACAAACAAAATGGAAAGGCAGAGAAAATATAAATAAAAAAGAGTGCAAAGTTTTATTGTCAACGGCTGCTGTCACCTCCTGGAACTACAGTCGTATCTAAGAAATATGTGACATACTAATAGGAAGTAATTTACCCAAGGATGTTTTTGTGCCTTGAATTGCCTTCCCAGCCTGGCTGCGGGAACTTTGCTGTGAGTGTATCTGCATGAGAGCCGGCACGGTGCTTCAGAAACTTCCCAATTTGTGCACAATGTGACTTTTATAAGGCCATTAAACTCATCTCGGGGAAAAGTGCTCTGGAAAACAATGATACATGGGGTCTCAAGGAGCCTGTGAAGGCAGTCGGAGATGGCAAAACAGTGACCGATGCTCTTGGCTAAAGTGACTTTGAGGGGCTGCTGCTTGTCTAGGCTCCGGCAGGTCCATGTGTGACTTTCTCCCTTTCCTCTGCCCTTGGTCGTTCTGCAGGGACGAGATGGGTCCTCATCTGCACCATCTTAGATCCAGAAAGCACTGTCATTTTTTTCTTGCTGTGGTTGGGTGGGTACTCTGAAACCTGAAGTTGAGACCGGGGCACGTGGGGGGTCCCAGGGCTTCATTCTCAGCCTGGAAACACCCACAGAATCCCTGTGACCCCAGGATCTTGGTGATGAAGCTCAACGTCACTCCCAGGCCATGCCCACGCCCAGGGAAAGCCAGGCATTGAATCAGCCTGTGGACCTCAAGTCCTTGAAAGAGAAAGGACCAGAGAGGCAAGGGCCCAAAAGGAAGAGGGTCAGGCGGAAAGAAAATAGAGTGAGTATGAGAGAAACAGGAATAAAGAACAAGGTAGCGGGACAGAGGCAGGAAGGGAAGCGGAGAGGGTGAGAGAGTGGAGAGTGAGAAGGAGCACAGTGGGAGGAGAGGAAGGAGGACAGGGAGGAGGAAACCAGGAGAAGGAGAGGGAGATGGCCAGCTTGCGTTTTATTCCCTCAGGTGTTTTTGTATGCTTATTCTGTAAACACACGCAAAGCATTGATCAGAATATAGAAACTGAAAGCTTGGAGAACACCAGAGACAAGAGGGCTGGATGGTATTGCCCATGGGGAGAGCAGGTGGCCATTTCGAGCTCCCCCTGCCAGTTCCTTTGCTGCCGTAAATACCTCCCTCCTACTTGTATCTCTCTTTCTGGAGTCCCATCACGATTCCAGCCCCCTTGTTTAAAAGGCAGTCCCACCTTGGACGGGGACTGGGCAGTCTCCAGAGACTGAGGGAGCTGGGAGGGCATTCTCTTTACTGAGCAGGGTGGCTGGAGGGGAGGGCTGTTCACTGTTTTGTGGTATGGTTGGGGGGATTCCTTGGAGAGAAGAAACGATGATTCAGATGGTGGAGAGGCCTGGGAGAGTGTGAAGGTTTGCCTCTCCTACCTCATTATTTGACGAGGAGAGAGGCTCTGAGTGTGGAGACTTCAGAAGGAGACCCAAGGGTGCTTGCTGGGTGCGGACCATTGGGCAGGGACAGGGAAGGGGGAAGGGAGCAGGGAGCATTTAATTTGTACTTGGCCTGTATATCTCTCCCTGTGTCCTAGCTTGGGAAAAGAGAAATGAGCCCTTTATCAATTTTTAATAAATTGAAATGACAAATAATCCATTTAATAAATTATTAACTGAGAAAATTACTGAAAACTGAAATATCAAACAATCGTGAGCAAATGCTCGAAGTGGCGTGTTTATTAATAACGAGTCTTGCTGCAGGAGAGAGCTGGTACTATGTGAACCCCATGGCTGTGTCCCACTCCCAGCCCCAGGGCCCAGAGTGGCAGGGGCTTTCAGACTGGGCATCCGCAGGGGCATGCTTGGGTGAAAGCGTGGGGTCTGAGATCACTGGAGAAGTTACTTTTGCCCTCAGACCCTGCAGCAGGTCAGTTCGCAGACAGCTCTTGGATAGGGAGTCCTGACCTGGCACTTTGATGGATACAGGGATGAAGTCCCTACCTTCCTTCCTTGTGGTTCTAAAAAGGGGGGCAGAAATAATCCCACTCCCAGGATTTAGTTCCTGTCATAGTGCTTTGTTCCCAGAAAAATTTTCACATAGTGTGTGTATGAACTCTTGCATGTCTATGTCAGGGGTGATGCCAATCCCACGATCTGCCTCTATGATGACCAGCAGAGCTTGCTGTCCAGCCTCAGATTTTGTAGGCTATAGGAGGAGACCTGGGTGCTTCCTCATGGGAGAAGTTCAGGTAAGAAAGCGCTGGCTGGGGAGAGGTCAAGCATTGTGTGTGTGTGTGTCAGCGTGGGATAAGACTCCTTTGACACTCCCGAAAGGCTTTAAGCTTCCAGATCTCCGGGTAGGTCCCGAGTGCATCTCTGGGAAGCCTCCCTCTCACCTCTCTAGGAACTCTTGCTTTTACATGTAGTCACACAAATCTGTCCAGTGAGCCTGGGGAATAGGCAGAGGTGGCTGAGGGGTTCTCTCACCATGTTTCTGGGTATGGTCATCTCTGCCTTGGCCTGTGGTGGGGGAGGGACAACCAGTGTCACCCCTCTAAAGTGCTTGCTTTCTCTAGGAGCTGAGCCTAGCCTTGGGAAAGCTGCTCACCTCTGCTTTCCCAAGGCTACTGTAGCCGGGAAAGGCTTCTTCTCCACAACAGCCCTGCTGTGGGGCTTTGGGCCAGTTGGGTCAGCTGACCTCCCTGTGTCCTAGTTCCTTTATCTGTAAAATGGGGATAATAATAAACAGGGTTATTTGATGACTGGGATGGAAACAGTCCCATTATATAAATACAATACAGCAGTTTGGGATGACAGGCTGTAGGCTCGAAGATGGTATTGCAATGGGTATTTTTAGGAAGGAGGGAAGGGGGGAGGGATGGGTGGTTTATAAATGTTTGTTGCATTAAAAAATGTGCTAGTTTGAATTGTGCAGAACAGAGTATCATTTGTTTCTAGAAAATTTCACTGCTGTGGAAATGAATTAGTTTACATTGAATATGTGATGGCTCAGAGAAAGGAATATTAACCCAATTTGCATTTCTTTGAACTGAAATAAATTATTGCTGTGTTTGCTTTCGTTGGGTCAACCGGGAGTGATTGGACAGACCCGCTGTGCGGAAGGCTGGCCTTGGGCTTGGAGGTTTGCAGTAGGGTCAATTTACACAGATCAGCAAGTACCTCCCAAACCTTCCAAATCAGGGCTTATTCATCTTTAGGGGGTCTGGGGTCTGAAGATAGCAGTGCGTTCACCCACCCTGTATAACTGTGTGTGGATCTCAGCAGACTCTCTGAGTCTTTCAGCCTTTCATGAACCAGGGTAATGGCTGCTGCCCATTGTCTTGGGTCTCATGACCGAGTCATGGCACAGACTGATCAGAGCCCAGTTTCTGAGGTCTCTCTCATCTGTGGAAACAAGGCAAGACTTTTGTTCTGAAGGGGATAACAGCCACAGGCCAGTTCATATACATGCCGTGACCCAGAGGCTGTAGTTTCAAAACTATATGAGACACAGTCTCAGCTGGAAGAAGGAGTTGGCTGTGTTACCTGCAGCCTGCCAGTCACCAGAATTGACTTGGTGGGTCCAGTGGGCAAGCCGCAGTGCCTCCCCGTCTCACTTCTCCAATTTACCAGCTGAAATTGCATCCTGAGGCAAATAAAGGGTGTTCATCCTGAGGCAAATAAAGAGTGTTCTCCAGGGGCAAAAGGGTGCCAGTGTCTGGGTTTCTCCAAACCCTGCCCCTTCCTTCAGGATTTCCCCACTGGGATGGGGAAGAGCAGCATCAGCACAGAAGGTCAGTGTGATACAAGTTCTCAAATGCCTGATAAAGGAGCCATTGGTCATTTGTAAGCAATTTGTGAACTCTGGTTGCATCTTGTGGACAGCAGGTGACTACTAGAGACAGACACCAAACATAAAGGGACCCCTAGTATTCAGAACCTCATGCTTGAACATTACTGTGAGCACGTCGGACCAAGTGTCTTAAGCTCTCCATGTCTGTCATAGTGTGGGACAGAGTGAGCTGGGAGGGAGATACTCATCTCACCTCTTACCACATAGAGGACAGAAAAACTTTAGCTGACTAGCACTGATGACCAGAGAGTGTTATTTAATGGGTTCCCCTATCTGAACTCACTTTTATTGGAAGGAGGCAACACAGGAAAACAAGATGAGAAGCAGGGACTTAATTTAAAAAGTAACTTCGGGGTAACTCTGTTTCATATCACTTTGCTGCTTAAAGTCCATTGATAGTGCTTTAGCAATTTCAGGAAAGAGCCCAAATCCCTCAGCTCAGCTCAGCCCTACTTGACCAGGGCTACAGAGATCTGTGCATGTCCCAGATGTGCCATGCTCTCTTACCTCCCCTAGGAGCACCCTGTCCCCCTCATCTATGTCATGTCCTCTGGGCAATTTTCTCTGTCCTTAGTCTGGGTTCGGGCTTCTGTGATCACACTTAGAACATTATGCTATTGATAGCAGGAGAGGCTTGCAGTGACCTCTTCAGGGCAGAGTCATGCCTGCTTCATTGTCACATCGCCATGGTCAGCCACACAAGAGGAGCTTGGTAGATGCATCTTAAACACATGCATTCATAAGTGATGACTCAGTGAAGGAACGGGGTCAGTGTCATTGTCCTACAGTCCACCCAGCCAGTGATGACTTTTGCAACATGAAACATTTAGTATTTATTTACTAAGCCTCTCTCATGTAAAGTGTCCACCTGATGGTAATGTCCATCTGATGCTCTTTGTTAGGAGGAAATGAGTTAATATACATCAGAAGCAGTGCAGTCACTCCAAAAATGCCCAGTGAATGTTAGTTATAATAATTCTCCACAAAGAAGTTGAGAGTGACCAAAGTCAGTGTTGTTCTGGAAATAAACTGCTTCCTACAATGGTTAGAATCACCATTGGCAACCAGTTAGTGAAAATGCTTCTGGAACACAACTTCTAGGAGAAAGGTGGGCCGGCTGGGCCAGAAGTAAGTCAGAGTCAGACCTGGGATCGGGAATCAGACTTTTGGGGGCTATCAGGATTCTATTTAGGCTACAGTGTTGTCGGATGTCAGGGTTAGATTTGGGGAATGGTAGTCAGGCTTGGTTGGAGACAACTTCTAGCAGAGTTCATGCCAATCTCTAGCTAGACTTTACTTAAGTGAGAGGAAGGAATCCATGCTGGGTAAATGAGGTAATGAATGTACAAGTGCTTTGCAAACTGCAAAGTGCTATATGAATGTGAAGCGTTATTGCACCAAGCAATTTCTCTTCTTTGTGCTCTCAGAGTTTCCTAATAAGAATTCTTTTAGAAAGTCCTGGCCTGACTTTAGATGAACTAGAAGGAAAGGGTGAGTGCAGTGTGGCTGGTTGGGCTTGTTCTGTGCACCCTGAGCACAGCAGCAGTCTTGGCTGAGAGAGCAGGGACTGCTGTCAACAGGAATTAGGGGTTGGGGGAGAGGTGAAAAGACTGAATGTCACGTGGTGATGAATCCTTCCAGATCTGGGACATTTTCCATGTCTAGAGGTCATCCTGGGTCTGCTCAAATCATTCAGGAGAGACAGAATGGCCTGTGCTCAGAAGGGTGTGAGCAAACCTAGGGCCCTTATGGCTGAGAATAAGTGTGAACCATCATGGGAAATGTCCCTCAGCCCCAAGTCTACATTTGCGGTTCAGTCACCCAGACTGGTGCAGGCCAGTGCAAACCATTTCCAACTGCTTTGTGTAAGGGATAAGGGAAGAGCTCTGCCCCCAATATCCCTGATGGTCTCCACAGCACGGAGTCACTGCGTTGATTTGCTTCTTTCTGCACCCAGCATGCTCCTGGGCCTCCTTCCCTGCCTCCCAGCCATGATAGTGCATCAGAAGCATGAAGATCTGAGACAGAGGAGCCAAGGCTTTGGGTTCATTCCAACTAAATGTCCCCAGGTTTACAGTTAAACCCAACTTGTTTGTTTGTACGTTTTGCTGGGGCAGAGTAACCCTACGTCGAGAGTGTCACATGAGGTCTTAGCCTTTTACATCCCACTAGGGTGTGAGAAGAAAGCCTAGGATGACTGAATGAATAACCATCAGGATAATGTCTGGGTTTCTACATGAGAGTAATGTCTTCTTAAACCCTTGGAAGCTATCAACACTGCTGACTTCCCTAAGCACCAAGCTGCAAATTCTAGATCATCATAAGCAGTGTCATGTAAGCATGAAGCAGAAGTCATGTTGCCATGTCAGTTTCTGCTGCATGCCCAGCACTTAGTACAGCTCCTGATATACAAAGTGGAGTCGAACACGTTTGTCCAGTGAGTGAATAAATGAGTGGATAGGAGTGGACTATCCCCATGCAAGATAGGGTGGAAGCAGGTTCTTTGCCCAAGTGTTACTGATTTTTGCATGACTGCCCATATCCTATTCTTTCCCCTAAACAAGTGGGCATGATATGGATAGACTGTAGAGAAAGGAACTGGCAACTTTGGTGACTGAAGAATTCCACAAACCAAAGACAGGGTGGGGACCAGGCATGGCATGCTCAGTGGACAATGGCAACTCTGGTTTAACCTTCATTAAGCTATAGGGACCAGACTCGAAGCTCTCCCTGAGTCACTTGTTTTGTCCAGGATTTTGCATTTTCAGAAAGCCATATTCATTCATTCCCCCTCTTTCTCCTTCAAAGAACATGCAAAAACTGCACTGAGAATGGAAGCAGGAAGAGGCCTAAGCCATTGTGTCATTCTGCTGTTCTCAGTCTTTAGAGTACATCAAAAGCATTTGTGAAACTTTAGAAATGATTGCTGTCCAGGCTCCGGTGTCGACTTCCTCAATCAGGACTTCCAAGAGCAGAGCAGGGTAAAGAGTGGATAAAGCTCTCTGGGTGAAATTGATGCTCTAAGGACAACCAATGTGGTCCCACATTTCACCTGATCCTTGGGGTACTTCTGCAACAGATGATGGGGGATCCCTCCAAAACTGGAATTTATAAAAATGGTGTATTTATCTAACACATTTAAACTTGTAACCTTATTCTTTCGCTTGCATGTCTTTTATTCATTTATTCTTTTATTCATTTGTCAATTATTTGTTAAGTACCTAGTGCTCTCCATTTGATACAATATACCTATTGAGACGCTTTTTTCACTGCTCAAAACAGTCTTTGAACTCATTAATTTGGGTACCTTTTCTGCTATTTTTCATTTTACCTCTTCCACATCAGCAAAATGTTTCTCTTTGAGAACTTTTTTCATGTGGGGAAACAAACAAACAAACAAACAAAAACTGTCGCTTGGGGTGAGATGGGTGAATAGGGAGGGTGGGGCATGGGGGTTGTGCCATTTTTGGTTAAAAACTGTTGAACATGCAAGACTGTGTAGACAGGTGTCCTTGTAAGTCACCCATCATGAAATGGGCAAATGTGTTGAAAGCGTCTAAAAAAAAAAATTCACTGAAGCCAAATGCATCCTCTCACAACAACACTAACTGGTACACTGATGCTGATGGGTTCCTAGAACACTCACCTGTTGAGGAAAACCTGTACTGTCCTACAAGGGGCCTGCTCTCCAAAAACTAATTCTGGGGTTTTTCTTTGGTCCCTCTCATAAAGAAAGTTACTTATTTATACAGCACTTGCTAGTTTCTGTGATTTCTTAAATTGTGTCCCCAAATTGGTTTCCAAAACCCATGTGTCCTCCTATCAGCAGAGAGCAGAGACACCCTTATGTATTTCTCAAAGGGCAGCATGCCCACTGAGCCTTCCTTCTATATTGGTTATACAGCTGAGCGCATGGGCACCAGAACAGAGGAGTTCAGGTGGAGGTGGGGAATGGGGGAGCATGGAACTTTACCTAGAGGAGTTACCGGAGTGGGACCCCTATGGCAGCTGCCTGTGAGTGTCTGGTTGGGTGCATTCCTGCACTTACTCATTCACTTGTGTGTCTTTTATTCAGTTGTCAGTTAATTGGTAAGTGCCTAGTATGAGCTAGGCAAGGCAGACACCACAGCGTGCAAGACAGTCATGTCACTGCCTCATGGAACAGAGAGTCTGGGGAAGGAACATCGAGACAATATATGTCAACCAATAAATAACATTTATATGGATTTTGCTAAGTGCTGTGAGAGAGCTCAACAGAGTACAGCTGCAACTGAGAATGACAGTAAGGAGAGACAACCTCAAGCTACTTTTCACACTGTTTCGTCAGTGCCAATATTGAATTGGTAGAAGTGGCCTTCTGTGTTCTGTGACACACTGACTTATGATTGCCTCCTTCTTGCCTAGGAAGCCCACTTCCACGATCTCTCCAACTTCCTCCACCTCTCTGTTTCTCGGTATAGTTTACATTTTAGCATTTGTTTTTTTTTTTTTTGAGTTGGAGTCTCACTCTGTCGCCCAGACTGGAGTGCAGTGGCCGGCTCCCGGCCATCGCAGCCTCGACCTGCTGGGCTCCGGCGATCCTTCCGCCTCAACCTTCCAAGTAACCGGAATTACAGGCATGCGCTACCACGCCCGGCTGATTTTTTCATTTATTGTATAGATGAGGTCTCACTGCCCAGGCGAGTCTCGAACCCGCGGGCTCAGGCAATCCACTCACCTCAGCCTCCCAAAGGCGCGGGATTACAGGCTGAGTCACCGAACCCGGCCATTTTAGCATTTGGTAATACCAAATTTGTTACTGATGAAGCAACTGAGATCTGGAAAACTCAACTGTCCTGTTTTGTAGCAAATGGCCATCCCATGGAGGGGAGAGCTTCGAATTTCCCCTTGTTCTTCTCCCCCCAGTGCTCCATCTACCTCAACCTCTCTGCAACCCTTCAAGTAGGTTGCTTCAATTTCTTCTCTTAATTTTTTTTTTTATTACGGTCAGGACTTCAATTAACTTTTCTCTGTAGAGCGACTGTATTAGGCAAAAGTTTGTGTGGGATCCAATAAAACGTCAGAGGATATTGAGCATACGTCAGGCAAAGCCTGCAGTCCAATAAGTTATTATGTGTAAATGTTGCAGCTTTATTTTGAGGAGAATACATGTGTACTATCAAGCTGTTTTATGGATACGCGGCATGATTGATTACAGCATGTGGATCTGTCGCAACAAGATAAACTCAGATAGAATAATCTGTGGATATTTAGGCCTCAGCAATTTATTATCTGGAGATGACTCTAGAAATGATAATTCCTTCCATTTCAGCGATTTCTCTCTTCCCCTCCCTAGTGAAAACCCATTTCCAGAGTGCTGACATCTGATACCTAGGGGTCCTCTTCTTGGTTCCATCTTTTCCAGAAGGCAATGGAAAGTTGTGTTTGCCAGCAAAACTTCCTCAGCTGCCGAGGACCTGACCCAAAGTGGGCAGGTGTTGAGTGTTGAGAGCTGGGACCACTGCCCTAGAACAGCCTCTACTTTTAAGCTCACAAATAAGCAAACATGAAAAAAATCACCACGATTTGTTTAGTACATAAAACAGTTTTGGTAAAAATGGATTACATCAAGTAGTTGACTGTTTTGCACATCAGCCCCAAGCAACTTGTTGCTTAAAAAAATGACTGGATGGAATTCATCAGCAGCTTTTCAAAAAACCATTTGTCTATGAAACAAAGAGTTGCTTGAATGAATTTAATCGAGCTCAAGCTCCTACCTCTTCCTTGAAGCCATCAGTGATTACCCTGGAATGCAGTGACCTTCTCCGAGCTTCTCTGAGAGTCTGGGGCCCCTCTATTGATAATGAGTCACTAATGTTTATTCTCTTGGATTTCTGTCCTGAATTGTGACTTCTTATGTGGTTGGAAAGAAGCCATGGCACAGAGGAAGGGAATTGTGGATCTGGAAGGGAAGCCCTGCATTAGCAATTTGACTCTGTGTCCCACTGGGTCTGTGACCCTGAGCCAGGCACATCTCTTGAACCACTGTTCCCTCATCTGGGAAGCAGAGAGAATGATACCTGCTTCACTCACTTTGCAAGGGTGTTGTGAGAAGAAAATAAAGCATTTGAAAGTGCTTTCTAGACTGTGAAATTCCATTCAAGAAATACTTATGAAGCCACTAAGACTACTTCACCTGCTTTTGCTGTAAATACGGTCACTTCTGCTTTATTTTCTTGATCAATCACTTAAGACCTCAACTGTTCTTATTACTGGAAGTTCAGTTCCTCACTTCATTTTCCCTGTACACATTCCCCCAACAGCAGACAGGAAAAAAACCAAAAACACCTTCTGTCTTTGGGGGGCATGGGATTTTTGCTGCATTCTGGTCCACAGGGACTGTATTGTGTGTGGGCCCCTGCCCAGCACACTGATCATGCCCTGTGGGCCCAGATCCCTATACCTGCAGCTATTGCTGGGGTTTCCTAATCTTGGGTCCGCACTCACACACAATCACACATGGAGTCACTGTTTCTCCAAAAGCCCTTCTCCAGAGTGACTGGGTCCTGAAGCATTTCCAGTTTCTTCCGTGTCCTGTGCCAGAATCTCTTTGTTCCCATAAAATCTCATGGGCCCCAGGACTGAGCCCCTTTTCTCTTGTAGGAGGATCCCTACTTGAGAGATTAGCATCCTGTGTAAGAACAAGGACTTTACAAGCAGAGAATTTACTTAGCATCTCTGTGCCTCAGTGGGGGTGGGGGGTGGGGAGAGAGACAGAGAGAGAGAGGATATATATAGAAGATATATCCTTTTTACATTTTAATTCATTACATACCTGCTTTGGCAAACCAGGCCATGGTGGTCACAAAGTATTCAGGGAGAAGATGGAAAAGAAGATAGAAGTGTTGCCCTAGTGTCTTACAGGGACTTTAGAGAAAATAGGAAGACCTCCCTGAGAAAGCAAAGTTATGGCTGCGTCTTGAAGGATGTGCAGAAGTCAGCCATGCTGGGGGTTGGGAGGTAATGGGATGCAAAACTCAAATGGGAGTCCTAGAAAAAGATCACCCAACCCTATTCCTTTAAGTACAGTGAGCCCTGGAGACCTGCTGTTGCACCCACATTTAGTAGAAAAGCAGGAGCAGGAACCCAATCTTCCTGACTAACAGACTGTACCAGGAATTAGGTCATCAAATCGAGACATCTAAGTTAAGGCCACCTTGGAAAGTCTACTTATAGAGTAACCATGTTTCTCTTTCAGATCTCTGATTCTACTTCCTGCAGGGGAAGCGCCATATCTTTCTCCTCCTCTGGCTCTCATACACCTGTCAAAGTGAAGATTTGCTCTGGGATTGGTTGGTGAATAACCCAAACATAGGTCTCTGCTCATAGCTCAGTGTGTTCCCTGTATACACACGTGACCCACGGGGCACCTCCATACAATCAGTCATGCTGTAGGTTGACTAACCCACAACATCTATACTGCATGCAATATGTTGGAAGATAGAACCTGAAGAACATTGTGTTAAGTGATTAAGCCAGACGTGGAAAGGCAAATACTGTACAATCTAACATATGTGGAATCTAAAAATGTCAAAGTCACAGATGCACAGAGTAGAATGGTGGTGACCAGGGCCTGGGGGTGAGGGAAATGGGGTGATGTTGGTCAAAGGGTATAGATTTTCAGTTATAAAATGAATATGTTCTGAGAATCTAAGATATAGCATATGGACTATAGTTTATAATACTGTATTTTATATTCAAAATTTGTGAAGAGAATATATCTTAAGTCTTCTCATCACATGTACCCACATACACAATAACTATGTGAGGGGATGGACATGCTACTTAGCCTGATTGTGGCAATCATTTCACAATGTGTATGCACATCAAATAGTCACATTGTCCACCTAAAATATATGCAATGTTTATGTGTCAATTATACCTCCATAAATTTGGCAAAAAAAAAAAAAAAATTTCAACCACGCAGAAAATTTTATCAGATATTGTGTGACTGCAAAAATGTACCAGAGGCCATACATTGACGGGCATGCTTCTAGAACATTCAGCCATTGGATTTTGCCTTAACTAGAAATGTGTTGCAGGCTGTTGGTTGCTTCTTCTGGCCATAATTCCCAGCTCTGGGCTCAGGCCATCCCCATAAGCCAGAAATCAATGGCCTCCACATCTGGGCATTACACAGCACTCTGCTGCACAGCCTACAGAGCATTCTCAAGTTCATCATCTTATGGAATTCTCATAAAACTCCATCAAATAGCAAGATAAAAAAGTCCCCATTAAGTGGAAGAAACAAGCTCATGGGAGTTAAGAAAGTTGCTCAAAGCCTTGATTAGTGAGGGGTTGATCTGGGACATGAGACTTTGAGAGCAGAACCTTCGTGGAGAAATCGAGAGCAAACAGGCTGGTGTGGTATCAGAATGCACACTCCGGTCTCCTGCATCCTGAATCAGGTCTTGCCAAAACCAATCAACCCTGGTGTTGGTATTTTCCTGAGCCCTTCTCTCTGATTGGACCTCCTTGCCAATGGCCTGATGCTTGACTTGCTCTACAATATCCATGTGATGCTTCCAGCCCCACACACCCTCATATGTGCCAATGTACTTAGTGAGACTTAGAGAACATGAAGTTATGATTGCATATCAGACACCCTACCACTTATACCCTAGAAAAGGCCATTCTCCCGTGAGTGGGTAAAAATCCCAAAAGCATGTCTCATGTGACTGGATCAATGCACGCATATTGCTCAACTGTTAGGAATGGAGCAAGGGCCACAGAAACTCTAAAGGAGAGGAAACTTGGCTTAGAATTTATGCCAAGAGGTGGGTGATTAGACTCCCTTTGCATTGCTGAGGGCAGAACTAGGGCAACCACTGAGAGTATCAGGATGCAAATTTTAATCCACAGCAAGGAAGAACTTCCTACCCCATTAGAGCTGTCTGGGAGGGGAAGATCTTCGTCTTGAGGGATCATTTATCCATCATTCATGGGAGTTGTCGGTCCCATTGCTGAAGAGCGAGAACTGACAGAAGAGGCTTTTTCAGTCAACTAAAGCCCATCAATTTTTCTTTATTAGGCCCAGCCACGGGTCCTAATTTTAGATTCTGGAGCAGAATCAAATAAAGCTAATCACTCTTGCACATTTTACAAGAGGGGCTTGTAAGTGAATTTCTAATTGGTGGAGTTTCAGGCATGGTTATTAAGTGAAATGAATTTCAAACCAGTGGGGAGATATTTTGGGGGCAGTGTGGTTTTTTTCAGAGTCCTTAAATCATGCCACAAAGCTGACCAGCTACTGTCCTGGATTGGATGGATGTGTAGCCAGAAATTCATTTTAACTTTCAATTGCTAAAGATCCTTTTGGTGGGAATAAAGTGGTGGGAATAAAATAGAAGTTCCCTCTGAGTCTTTGGTAAATGCTCCTTCCCCATCAGACTCAGAGGATCGAGTCTAGCACACCTTCCCCAATTTAGGACATGGCTTTGTTGGATGGGACAGAAGTTGGAGGGGGTATGTGTGCAAATAATCCCTGTAACATTTTTCCCTCGAAGAGCTGAGGTCTCGTTCTGTTGCCCAGGCTGGTCTTGGACTCTTGGCTTCAAGAGATTCTCCTGTCTTAGTCACCCAAAGTGCTGGGATTACAGGCACAAGCCACCATGCCTGGCCCCATCCCTGCATCTTGTCGCCCACCTGCCTGGGGATCTTTATGCAAAGAATGCAAATGATTAGCATAAGCTGTGTTGATGGCACCCAAAGACTGGGCCTGAGAAGACCTCCACTAGTTCAGCCAGCTGCAACACTGGGGCCTGGCTATACTTGAACGTAGCATGTCATTACTGGAAGGTGCTCAGGCTTCTTCTTTCATGAGTGCTTTTAGCTGAGAGACCCAAGAGTCATTTGACCTTTCTGCTGAAAGTCACAAGTAGAGACAGGTGCCTTTGCCATCAAGGTATGTCCTCTGGGCCCCTGCCTCCCCTTTCCATGCCACTTCCTTCCTCCCTGTCCTCTTCTGGTGCCATGCGCACTGTTTTGGACCAACTTGGGTCCCAAGTATCTTGGAAGTAATAATGTAGCACTTGAGGTGCTAGTGCTTGCTGTGGGCAGTCTATATGCCTGAGCTAGAGAGGATGATACAATCAATTTCCTGGAGATTTCCTACTTACTTTTTATTTTATCAACTTTTTATTTAATCAACTAGTATTACTCTTTTAGGCGGTAATGAAGAAACATAGCCTGGCCTTCCAAGATTCCGTCCATGCATCCAGGTTTTCATTCACCCATATATACATCCATGCACACATTCATGCATGTATTTATTTGACAAGAACTTACCAGGTTTTGATTGAGTCAGACACTGTACTATTCACTATGGACATGCTCAGGGTAAAATGAAGTCCTTGAATTTCAGGAACTTATGGACTAGCTGAGGGACCTGCCTGCAAATAAACATGCCCATTACAATGAGACAACTGTTGCACTGGGTATTTTCACAAAAGGCGGTGGGACCCAGGAGAGGCTTGGCTGACTGGGGCACCAAGGAAGGTGTGAAAGGAGCCTTGATAGATGAGTCAGCATTTTCCAGGCCATGATTAGGCAAAGCTCTGCACAGGGTCCAGAGGTAAGAGCTGCCTTGTTTAGAGATAGGTTCCCAGAAGTTCTTCATCGTACATCTGCTCAGAGTAGACTTTGCCCTTTCTGTAATACCCAGCTATGTATCCACCTTAAAGTTTCAGACACTGGAATTAAGTTTTTCACTTGTCAAATTAATACTAATTAATTTGATTACAAAATTCAAAACTCTGACGAGGCTTAGGAAGGAAAAAAAACCTAGCAGTTTTCTGACTCACCTGTCCTCACTCTTGAGTCTTACTCTTCAGTAACACTATTTTCTACTTTTTGTGTTTTTCTTGCTGGCACTTCCTTCATATTTCTAAATAATACAATTATGTTGTTATATTTTAAGGCTATTACTTTTTACCTTCCAAAGAAGTTTAGGTTTTCTCTCTTTTAGTGAACACACTACCCCTTTTCCTTCTTCCATCTTTCCGGCAGTTATATTACCATTTTCTGTGAAGAGAATTTTTAGGATTTTTATATTTATATTTATACAAATATTCACAAAGGAATAAGAATACTGTTATTTTCTTTATGAAATAGTGGCATTTTGTTCTACAAGAATGAGTAATTGTCCACTTTAATAATTCACCTGGTTTTCTATGGACCAACCATCGATTCTTCCCCAAACTCTCTGACAGAGCTACCAAGAACCCCTAGACAGAGTCAAGCCCCTTGGGTGACTGAACCACATTGTATTTTTCTTGAAACCACCTCTTGTGGGGCTCTGCCTCCTGTCCTACTCAATTTGGATTGACTCTTTCTGGTCCTGTTGCCTTGTCTCTGAGCTCCTCTGCTGAATCTCCTCCTTCCCAGATTTCATGTCTTTTTTGCTCTACTCTCTTGTTTTGGTGAAGAGCCTCTTTCAGCGGCTTCCTGTGAAAACATGCATGGGGTAAAGTTTCAGAATCCTCGCATAGCTGAATATGTCTATATTTGCCCTTCACATTTCATTTACCATTTGGCTGGATATAGAACTCTAGGGTGGAGATCCTTTTTCCATAGGATTCTAAAGGCACGGAGTCACTAAGTTCTAGGTTGCAGTGTTGCTACTGAGGAGTCTGGTGCCATCCCTGTTTCCACTCTTGTTATGTGATTTCTTTTTTACCCTTCTCTGAGTGTCTACTCGTATTCTTTCTCCTTGGTGTTTTCAAATTTCACAATGATATATCTGGGCATGCATCCTTTCTCATTCAGTATGTTTGACCTTTTGGTGGACTATTTAAATCTGGAATTATGTGATTTCGTTTCTGGAATTTTGTCTTTGTAATTGCTCCCTTGTTTTCTTTCAGCTCTCTATTTGAAATTTCTTTTAAGAGACTGTTGATTTCCTTGATAGATGCTTTAACTTTTTTGTTACTTATTTCTTACATTCCATCATATTATTCTTTGTCTACTTCCAATAATACTTATTGTTTTTATTTATTGTCTAGAGATTGTTTATATTTATCTTCTAAAAGTCTATTCAATTTTTTATTATGGGTATTTAATATTTACTACCCATACATTCTTTAATTTTTTTGTTGTTCTTAAACAATAACTTTTTGTTCTTGTTGCATGGATACCTATCTTGTTTTTTTCCTGAAGATATTAACTATAGTTTTTTTTAAGGATTATTTTTCTTCCTGCTTTACCTGAGCCTTTTGTTTCCAACTTTTGTTTTGGTTTTTGTTAGAGTTTTTCTTAAATGTCTGCTAATCCTTGGCTGTCTGTGCATACTTCAGAGTAAGGACCCATATTGCTGACGAATTCTGTGGTTATTGTTGAGTTTTGTTGACTGATGGGCTTTGGTGTGGAGTGATTGGGTCCTGACATTTTGTTAGCTAACTCTAGAGTCACAAGTCTAGAAGGTTTTACCCTCCAGCTTTCTGTCTTGCTATGAACCTTCTAGGAGCCCATTGGATGAAGGAAGAGGATTGTCTCACTATTCAGAGGACTTGAGTTTATGTAGGTGCTAGCGCTGAAGGAGACAGGCCTGAGGCCTGACCCTTAGGCCACTCACATTTAGGGAAGAGAAGGAAGGGAGAGTTAATGACTGGGAAAGAGGAGTAGTCAGAATGGCAAGAAGAAAACCATGGAAAGGGATGGTCAGCAGCATTGACTATAGCTCAGATGTCAAATCAGATGACTTTAGGCAACCATTGGAGATCTTCAGTATTATATTGGAGGTGAAATTCAGCTTGCAGAACAAAGAAAAACATGGAGGAAGGGAAGCCAACTCTCCCTCACTAGGCCTTGTCCTCTCATGGGCATTGCTGGCTCCAGTTCACCTGACTTCCGTGGTTACTGAGAACGTTCTGGAGAAATAGGGGTGTATGCCCATGAGCCATCAAAACTGACAGGCAGGAGACAAGAAGAGTTCTTAAATGTATGAAAGTAAAACAAACACTTTATTTAAGGAAAAGCAACTTGGAAAAAAGAAAAGCCTAATAAATAACTCAGTACAGCTGGCTTAAGCACTTTAAAGCCAGTGTCTGTGATAAGCAATGAAAACATTAATATAAAATGCTTCACCATAAATGAGTACAATTCAGGCTGATGTATTGCAGCTGAGCCGGCTGTTGGATGGCATGCTTTTAAAGTGATGTTTACAATCAGTATTTTTTTCCTTTGGTAACTAGAAGAAGGCAGAAGTGGCTGGAAGACTTGCCAGGGCGTGGCTCTGAGCCTTAGGAGTGTGGGAACCCTGCCAAGCAGCTGGCCTCCTTTCCGTCCCTGTTCTCAATCAGTTGAGGACAAGGAAATTGGGAAGCCTCCGAGTAGCATGGTGAGGGGTCTAAGCAGAGAGTCTGGGGCTGGGTTCTAGTCTGTGTTTAGCTCTGTCAGATCAGTCTTCCTGAGCTCTCTGTCTCCCCAGATAGTCCTGGAGGTCACAGGGTGTGTCTCCTAGCATTGACAATAGCCCAGATGTCAAATCAGTTGACTTTAGGCAACCGTTGAAGACCTTCAGTATCACAGCGAAGTAGAATCCAGCTTGTGGGACAAAGGAAGACATGGAGGAAGGGAAGATAAACGACCCTGCAGAGGGCACCCTAGTGGCACCCAGACCAGAGCCCTCACGCCCAGCTGAATTTCCTCCTTCTCTGACTTGGAGTCCCTTGTTGCCTGCTGAGCTCTTTACCCCGAAGTCTGTTCATAACAAGGATGTGTTTCATTGACATTTTTACATTTATAGAATGGAGAGATAAAATGCCACCTGTCCTACCATGTCAACGTGGTTATGAAAGAATCAGATAAACTAATCAGTACAAAAGGATGTAATGTAATGTTTTCTTCTTTTTTTTGAATTATGGTCTCACTCTATTGCCCAGGCTTGAGTGCAGCGGCACAATCACAGCTCACCGTAGCCTAAACCTCCTGGGCTCAGGTGATCCTTCCACCTTAGCCTCCTGAGTAGCTGGGACTATAGGCATATGCTGCCATGGCCAGATAATTAAAAAAAATTTTTTTTGTAGAGATGAGGTCTTATTTTGTTGTCTAGGCTGGTCTTGAACTCCTGAACTCCTGATTCTCCTGTCTTGACCTTCCAAAGTGCTGGGATACAGGCATGAGTCACTACACCTTGCCAGTGCCTTCTTTTTAATGAGTGAGTAATCTGACATTCCAGCTTATCATTCAATAACAACAACAAAAAATAGTAATAATAAGAGCAGCTCATGTTTGCTGAGTACCAACTCCATGCTAAGCTGAGTGGTCCTTCCTGGAAGCACACCTACCTCTTTCTCCTGGAGGTCCTGGCTCTGTGTGCTTGGATGATAGTCTCATGGTCTTTTGAAGTTGTTCTCTCCCTTAGGGCTCCATCAGGATTCTACTTCTCCCTGGTGCCATCACCTGTCTCCCTATCCTAGGTTTCTGGCAGTCCTGGCTGACAGGGAAATGGGAAATTTTTTCCCCTTTATCATTGCTGTTTATGAAACAAATAACAAGGCCCTTTCCTTAAAGGGGCCAACTGCCAATCACCACAGGTAAAATAAACAAAACAGCGTAGATTGTGAAGAGGTCAAAGAAGCAGAATTCTCTTGGTGGCTGTCACTGGCTAGTGGTTCCTGTATTCTTTCTTTTTTTCTCCCTCTGTATTCTTTCCTAAATGCTAACTTCAAAGATTTCCAAGAAGGGGGCTGAGAGTTTCCCTAGCTGGGTCTGGAGTCTTACTGACATCCCTTGTCCACTTAGAATCGAAATGAACCTGCTCAGTCTCTTACCCATAGCTTTGTGCACCAAGTCCTGCAGGGGCTGGATGGGTTCTCAGCTCCTCCCAGCCCCATATCAGGTGAGGAACTGATTGGGCTGCTTCTCTGGACCCCATAGATTTTCTCCCTGACTCAGACAACCCTACTGCTTCCTGTTAGTTTCATATGGCTGCTGTCACAAATGATTTAAGCTCAGTGGCCCGGAACAACACAGATTTATTATTTTACAATTCCGGAGGTCAGAAATTTGAGCCAGGTCTCACTGGGTGTCAATTGGGATGTTGGCAGGGCTGCATTCCTTCTGGAGGCCATCAGTGTGACTCCTCTTTTGCCTTCTCCAGCTCCCAGAGGAAGCCCGCATTCCTTGGCTCATGGCCCCTTTCGTCTTTCAAGCCATCCGAGGCTGGTTAAGTCTTTCCCGGATGACATCGCCCTAACACCGACACTGTAGCCTCTCTCTTCTGTCTTCTAAAGACCCTCACGAGTACATTGGGCCCACCTGAGTAATTCAGGATACTCTCCCTAAAGTCAGTTGACTATCAGCATTTCCGTCAGTGACCTTACTCCTCCTTTGCCAGGTAAGAGAACATGTTCACAAATTCTTGGGATTAGGACATGGACATCTTTGGAAGGGGACTCCATTTTTTTTTTCTACCACAACTGACTTCAGTTGACTTCTGCTTCTTGAAATTCCCCCCTTCTTTCTGATATTAAAGAAAAATAAAATCAGCAGGAAGGATGGTTTCTACCTCTAGGTAAAGTTGACCTTGTCACCAGTCACCTGAAGTTTCTCCATGGAGAGACTCTGGCCTAAGTTTCTCAGGAGGCCCCAACAGTAGGCAGGTGCCAGTTTTCCAGGAAACTCCCTTCCCCAGCAACCAGAAGCCTCTTTGGGGAATTCAAAGATCCCCTGACCCCTTAAGGCCATCCTGTCAGGTAACATTTCTGGTCTGAGGGAGCCTCTGTGTATAGCACAGTGCTGTGGCCAAGAGGCTGATGTGACAAGCACTGTGAAGGGTCCTGTGCCTTTGGCACTCATCTTGAAGAGTTTTCATGATGGCAGCCTCCAGTATTCCACTCTTGGAAATGGCCTCTGAGAATGAGAATTTATCATCTAAAATGGCTTGGGCAATTGGAACCAGAATATGTATATTTTAAAAGACGCTAAAAATTGTTTTAAAAAAAACCAGGTGCAGTGGCTCATGCCTGTAATTCCAGTACTTTGGGAGGCCCATGTGGGAGGATCGCTTGAGCCCAAGAGTTCTTGACCTTCCTACGCAATGCAACAAAACCTCATGTCTATAATTTAAAAAGGAAAAAAAAATTTTTTAATTACATTTTTTTTAAAAAGCAGATGTCAGCCCTAGCCAATTGTGGTAGAAAGACAAATGGACTCCTCTTTCAAAGATGTTCATGTCCTAATCCTAAGAATTTGTAAATGTGCTTTCTTACACAGCAAGGCGGGGTGGGGGGAGTGGGTAAGGTCACAGATGGAAATAATACTGATAATCAGCTGACTTGGGAGTATTCTGGATTACTCATGTGGGCCCAAAGTACTCATAAGGGTCATTAGAAGACAGAAGAGGGAGGCCACAGTATCGATGTCAGGCCGAGGTCATCCAGGAAAGACTTAACCAACCTCAGATGGCTTGAAAGACAAAGAGGCCATGAGCCAAGGAGTGCGGGCTTCCTCTAGGACCTGGAGAAGGGAAAAGAGAAGGAGTCACCCTGATGGCCTCCAGAAGGAATGTAGCCAACATCCCAATTGACGCCCAGTGAGACCTGGCTCAGATTTCTGACCTCTGGAATTGTAAAATAATAAATCTGTGCTGTTCTGGGCCACTGATCTTTGATCATTCATGACAGCAGCCATATGAAACTAACAGGAAGCAGTAAGGTTGTCTGAGTCAGGGAGAAAATCTATGGGGTCCAGAGAAGCAGCCCATTCAGTTCCTCACCTGATACGGGGCTGGGAGGAGCTGAGAACCCCCTCAATTTAAAAAAAAAATATGTATACATGTGTATATATGTATGTATGGATGGATGGATGTAATTTTTAGGATGAAAGGAGACTTTACCAATCTCCTATCCCAAGAAGGCCAGCAGCTGTCACTGATATGTTGCCATTCAGGCTCTGCATGGTTGGACAGCTCTAGGACTGTGTTCAGGATCTGCCTCTAGGTTCAGAATGGCCAAGCTCCTGCAGCTCTTTGAGCTCCAGCTTTCTTGTTCTCCCAATGGAAAAAGTTGATCTGAACAGTGAGGAAAAAAAAATGTACCAGGTACATAATTCTCTATTCCTCCCTTCAGCACAGCACTCGCCTGTGCTCCCCCTTTTTTCTTTTTTTTTCTATTAAAGTGATAATTGTATTAAAGTTTTGCACAGTAAAAGTCATGAAAAAAAACAGAATATAAACAAAGTAATGCTTGGAATTGAAAATAATTTAGGAATGAAAGTAGTTGTTCCATTTATTTATTAAAAGATGTGGGGTACAATTCAGGATTAGGTATACAAATGCTCAGTATTCAGGTACCCTTGTTAAAGAGGTGTGTCCTCCCTTCCCTAAGCAGATTCCCACTACTGCCAATCCTGCTTCCCCGTCCCCCTCCTGGCAGTTTCCCACTATTGCCAATCATTCTCTTACAATATTACGATAATTGGTCAAGGTCCACTTATGAGTGAGAACATGTGATACTCAGTTCTTTGTTTCTGTGAAAGATCACTCAGTATTATAGACTCTAAGTCTATCTAGGTTGCTGTAGAGTTCATGATTTTGTTCTTCTTTATAACTGCATAATATTCCATTATGTGTATGTACCACATTTAAAAAAATCTAGTTCTCTTTTGATGGGTAGCATGGTTGGTTCCATGTTCTTGCTACTCTGAACAATGCTGTGATAAACATACATGTGCAGGTATGTTTCTTATAGAGTGTTTTGAGTTCTTCTGGGTATATTCCCAGTAGGGCGATTGTGGGGTCATATGGAAGGTTGATTTTTAGATCTTTTAGGAATCACCACACTGTTTTCCACAGAGACTATACTAGTTTACACTCCCACCAACGCTGTAGAAGTGTTCCCTTTTCACTGCTTCCTCTCCAGCATCTGTTATTTTTTGTTATTGATGATAGCCATCCTGACTGGAGTTAGATGGTGTCTCAGTGTGGTTTTAATTTGCATTTCTTTGATGACTAGTGAGGCTGAGCATTTTTCCATGTATCCGTTGGATGCTCATACGTCTTCTTTTGAGTACTATTTACATCTTTTGCCCACTTTGTAATGGGACTGTTTTTTTTTTCTTTTCAGCATGTTTGAGTTCCTTGTAGATCCTAGATGTTAGGTCTGTATATTTTTTCCCAACTATGGGCTGTCTTCCCGCTATCTTGATGGTTTCTTTGGCTTTGCAGAAGCTTGTCAGTTTGATGAGGTCCCACTTGTCTATCTTATCTCTTATGGCATGGGCACTTGGGGTTTTGATCAGGAATTGGCTGCTAGTTCCAATTTCCATAAGGGCGTCTCCTGTATTTCTAAGGTTCTTATAGTTTGAGGTTTTATAGTTAGATCCATTTAGAGTTGATTTTTGTGCATGGTGATAGGTAGGGATCTTGTTTTAATCTTCTGCGCATGTGGTCAGCCAGTTTTCCCAGCACCATTTCTAACTCAGTTATTCCCTCTTCTCTCTCATTGTTCTCATTCTGCTTCATTTCTTTCCAAAGAGCCTAGAAATAACATGTCACTATTTTCAGCACGCCTTCCCCCCACCCCTGACACACATGGTAGAAAGAGATGTGAAGATGGTGAGGAGATACCTTAGACTTCTTGGGTCAAGCCTGATTTTTGCCTGGAGAGAAGCTAAACCCACATGAGGAAAGAACTGAGCACACAGTGGAAAAGGCTCAGACACTACGGCTGGAGGAGAGGAAGCCTGTGGGTTCAGAATCATCTGAATTAGCCGCCCACACAGCTCTCCGATTTGAGAATCCTGTTCTGTTTCCCTTGCCCAGTAGTTCTGTGTTCCAAGCTCCTTCTCTTCTTCCATGGAATGGTGAGCAGCTGAGTGGCTCCGGAGCATGGGGAGTGGAGTGGGGTGGGGGATTTGTCAGTGACAGAACCCACCAGCAATAATCTCTGGACCAGAATCAGCCTAACCAACTTCCCTCTCTACCAGAAAAACTTACACACACTAGTAGTGCCAGACAAACACTGCTCTTCAGCACTCCCTGATGGAAACTGTGCTTCTTTCTAGACCCTAATTATACATTTGAACTGAACAGATGTATTATATGGAAATACTTTTAAAACATTATGAGGAACAGCTTTTGCATTAGTGGCCATAAATCCATACCGGCAGTCACTTCTTATTTTTGCCTAACTTTCTGATAACTTGAAGAACTTCAATTCTGTTCCAGAATAAATTTGGGAAATGGATTGGTGCCCTTCACCACTCCACTTCCTTCTTTACCAATCCAGTCATCTCCACTCCATCAGCTCTTCCCTATAGCACCACCGGGGAGGGAGGAGGAAGGAGGAAGGTGGCAATCTACTTGACTGGTCACAAATCCACTGTGTGATCTTGAAGGACCTAGTCATGTCCAGTACTCTCTCAGTGACTACTTCTTACATGACTCCAGCGATTTCTGCCTTCTAGTGTTCATGCCCTGCAGAGACTTGATCTAATGATGTGCTTCTAATGAGTGGAATATTGCAAACATGCTAGGATGTCATTTCTGAGGTTAGGTTATAAAGACTGATGTTTGTCTCATGTAACTCTTTCTCTTGGCTTTTTGGCTCAACGGCTTTGATGAATCAAGTTGTCACGGTGGATAGACCCACATGGCAAAAAAACTGAAGGTAGCCTTTAGTCAATGGCCAGTGAGGAACAGACCCTCAGTCCAACAACCCATGAAGAACCAAATCTTGGGATGACTGGCTCCAGTGGACACCTGAATTACAGGTGATGAGGGACCTTGGAGCAGGTTCCAGTTGAGCCATGCCCAGATTCCCAACCCATAGAAACCAGGAAATCATAACAAATAACAAATGTATATTGTCTTAAGCTGCCAACTTTTGAGGTAATTTGTTATGCAGCAATAAACTAACACACCCTCTGTGGCTCCAATCTATAAAATGGAACCATTTCTACCAGCATAGAAGGAAAAATGGGGATATTAATGTTACCAAAAGGCCCGGGGTTTAGTCAAGGTCCTTGTTGCTCCCCACACAGAAAGCCAATCACCAAGATGAGTACTGCCAAGGAAAAAGACTTTTTATTTGGGTGATATCAGTCAAGGAGAATGAGAGATACATTCTGACATCCACTCCCTGCCCCACAGACATCAAGGATTTAAATAATGGTGCAGGAATGTGGAAAAAAAAAAGAATTTGGGAGGGGTCAGGAAGAGGAGTGGATAAACTGGAATTAGGAAAGAGTCTGGCATCTCATTGTCTGGATAGGTGATTCTGTTGAGTTTCAGTTTCTTGATACTATAGGCCTGATGGTCCATTCCTAAGAAAGGAACGCAGATAAGACAAATGTAAATTTTAAGCTTTAAGACCAGGAGCGTCAATTTCTATGTTTGTTCGAAAAACTGTAGCCATTCTTTCTAAGGAGAGGCTGGGCCAGTTTTATTAAGATGTATTTCAATACTGAAACTGTATTCTAGTGGCATCAGTAACAGTCGCTCATTGATTTATTTCATAAATATTTACACACACCGGTTTTGGTTAGATGCTGTGTTGCAAACATGAGCTACAAAGATAAACACAACAGACTTCTTCCCTTTGATGAGTCCACTGTCTTTATGAGGAGAGTCCACCAGTTTGGAAACAGAGTGCAACACAATGAATTAAATGTTTTGAAATGTCCTCAAAATGTTTTGGGAGCCTAGGTGTCAAATATAACCTCTTATAGCAACATTGCTCACTGAAGTAGCAAGAAGTTCTGCAAATTTTTAGGGGTTCCTTATTCCCCCTAATCCAATGAGAGCTCCAACAAGAAATAATGAGTTTAAAAAGAAAAGAAGACTTAGAATTTGAGAGACCCATGGGTACAATCCCAGAATGTGTATTGGATACACTATGGTATTATGAACATGCTTTCAGTAGGCAACCTCCCCCATCCATCAGTCAATCCCACCTTTCCAGACATCTGGCCTTGACCCCTTAATGTGTTCCATATGCAGCAATCTCTGTCCTTATACACCATTCTGAATACCTTCAAAGTTTTCTGTGATGTCTCCCTCTGTCATCTGACCTCCAACAGCCCCTGAAATAACTATATATCCTTGCACCAGATTATCTTTTGTTTCAAGTGTGGTGTTCATTCACCCATTTACTCCTGTATTCAACAAAAAGGAAATGGGGCTCCCAGGCACCCCCAGAAGGTGAGAACAAGAGAGTGGGATAGAAAAAAGGATTTGTTGAAAGTCTGTTGAAGAGTTTTTAGTCCCCCAGAACTCCATTACCCAACCCCACATTGTGATAGGAAAAGGGAAGTTTAGTTTCTGGAGAAATTGAATCACAGAGGCTCAAACTCTGTGTCACCTGCCACAAAGGGTGTGGAAATGTGATACCTTAGTAAATATTGCAGTTAAATGGAGACCATCTTGGCTCCCACATCATAGTTTCATTGCTCCCACATGGATAAGATTTGAACCGGTTATTCGCATCTCCGACCACTTATGAATCCAGTATTACCTGTGTACATAGTGTCTCCATTGGGAAATTCCAGCATTACAGCAGTCACAACCATGCACACCCTTGCAAATTCCAACAGCACCATGCTTGTCTCCAGACATCCAGTCATCATGTGTCTCAGGGCCTTTGTGCTGGCATTCCAACTTCCAGGAATGCTCTCCCCACATATTGGCATGGCTGACTCTTTCTTCAGCTTGTTGCTCAGATTTCATCTTCATAGTAGGTTCTCTTCTAATCATGCTATTAAAATAGCAACCTGCCCTCCAACAAACACTGTGAGCGAAGCTTGGCACACACTTATCCCTTGATACATTCTTTTGGAAAGAGATGGAGTGTTTGAGCAGAGGCTGGAAGCCCACTTATTTTAAAAATTATGGTAAAACATATATACAGATGATTTGTCATTTTAACCATTTTAAAGTGTAATGTTCAGTGGCATTAAGTACATTCACATTGTACAACCACAGTCATTATCCATGTCTAGCACTTTTTCATCGTTCTAAATGGAAACTCTGAACCTATTAAATAATAACCCCTCATTTCCCCTTCCCTCCAACTCTTGGCAACTACTGTTCTACTTTCTGTGTCTATGAATTTGACCTCTTTAGGTATCTCATTTAAGTGGAATCATATACTATTTGTTCTTTGTGTCTGGCTTATTTCACTCAGCATAATGTTTTCAAGGTTCATTCATGTTATAGCATGGGTCAAAATTTCCAATATATGTATATACTACATTATGTTATTCATCCATCTGTTGATGGTGGAAGCCCATAATATTTTTTCAAGAATGATGCCTAAAGCATTAGAGTGTGGGTTGACAGGTGGACCCAATCACTTGTCATGTCCCTCCTGATGGGTAAGAGCCACTGAGTTTATGCTCCCACAGAGTTGTGGTGACTGCTTGCAAAGAGAAAGGCAATTTTGGAATTTTGGACAATTAGAGGAAACCCAAAAACTTTGGGTATGAAATTATTCTCTTTTTCCTGTACTGCAGTGGAAGCTGATGATAGAAAGAACTTAGTGAAAGCTGTGTGGATGAGTTATCTGCTTTGTGTTTCATAAATAATAAAAAAATGGACTCTGTTTCTCCAAACATTATTTATAACAATTCTTCATTGAATAGGTGACTTCAGGCTAGATGCTAAAACTAAAAAACCAAACCTGAAATTAAAAACTGTAGTCAGGAGCAATTGAGAAATCATTTTTCTACAGAGCTCAAGGGGATTCTGACTCAGCTTCTGGTACAAGGTTGCCTGAACTGCCAATGGGGTCAGGAACCTTGGGACATGCTGGTCTGGCTGGGTGCCACTGGATGCCTCAAGAGGGCATTCAGATTCACTTAGGCATGGCACCACCTCTTCCTGTGACCTCTCTCATCCTACCTTGTTTTATTTGTTCTGTTTTCTCCTAGTAATATGCCTAGGGATAATTGTCATTTTAAAGGGGATATATAGGCCAGGCATGGTGGCACACACCTGCAATCACAGCACTTTGGGTGGCCAAGACAGGAGAATTGCTTGAGCCCAAGAGTTTGAGACCAGACTGGGTGATACAGTGAGACCTTGTCTCTACCAAATAAATAAATAAATATAACTGGGGATGTGGTGCATGTCTGTAGTACCAGTTCCTTGGGAGGCTGAGACAGAAGGATCACCTGAACTCAGGGGGTTGAGGCTGCGGTGAGCCGTGATCATGCCACTGTACTCCAACCTGGATGACATAGCAAGAATCTGACGCAAAATGAATAAATAAATACAGGGATCATACAACCATTTTTCATATGTTTTGACCTTGAACTCATGTACGGTTTGTTCCGCCTTGAATGTGTTTGACACAGGCCTGGGCATTAAGGGTGTTTCTTAAGATAATGAAGTGAGTCTTCAGCACTCTCCTGCCAGCTCTCTTTGGGCCTCTCTGTCCTCTCTATCAGCCACCAAGGGCCTGAAGTGCGTACATGGGTAGCCACCACCCTGCCTGCCTCCCAGAGAGGTCTTTCCCCATTGTTCTCCTTCCCTGAATGCAGGATAACCTCAGTGGGAGTTCATTTGATTCCCTGTTTTGCACTGATGTATTGTGGGGAAGAACATCTAATGGGAAGGCTGAAGAAGAGAAGGAAAGGACTGACGAATTCCAGAGGTGGTGTTTGGGCCTCGAGATGCAGGTCTATCTCTCTGAGTCTTGGTGAGATCCTGTGTTCACACCCAGAAAACAGGAGCAGGATTCAGAAGAGAGGTTCCCCTGGGTTAGAACTCTGTGTATGTGCTCCCGTAGAAACATATTGGGGTCTAGGGTACTATTAGGACTGTATTGCATTCTAGTTTCATGGACTTCCACAGGCTTCCGTGGGCTGCCTGGGGCCCTAACCATCACGCACAACATGGTTTCTATGGGAAAATGCATTCTGAGTACTAGAAAACTGACATACACTCAAACTTTTGGAACAGATCCTGCTCTTAAGTTGGAGCCTGCTTGAATACCACATTCACAGTTAAATTATATACATAGGACTATTTTTAAGACACATGCCTATTTCTAAGACATTCAGCTTACGTAACAATGGGAATTGAAGGAAAGAATTGATGGAAGTAGAATCGTGTTTGGTGAGGGATGTGGGGAGATGTGAACATTTGCTCTATGGGACACATTCAGTTCTATATGGAAGGAGAGTAAAGGACACAGGGAGAATGCCTAAAACATTCTATAGGTTGGTGTAGTCCACCCCATGGACTTTCTGGTTCTTTATTTGGAGACAAATATTGAATTCTACAGTAACTGATAATCCTGCATTAAATTAAGGCCGGGTGTGGTGGCTCATGGCTTTAATCCCAGCACTTTGAGAGGTGTGCAAATTGCTTGAACCCAGGAGGTCAAGACCAGGCTGGCAACATAGCGAAACCTTGTCTCTACAAAAAATAAAAGAAATGGTGGCATGTACCTGCCATCCTAGCTACTTGGAAGGCTGAGACAGAAGGATTGCTTGAGTCCAGGAGGTCAAGGCTGCTGTGAGTCATGATCATCGTGATCATGTCATTGCAGTCTAACCTTGGTGACAGAGTGATACCTCGACTCAAAAAAAAAGAGGTCATGATATGATCAAGGTCTGCGTTGCATAGGATTTGCCCAAGCAAGGCATGAAGTACCTTGGGTACCCTGTCTCCTCTCAGTCTGTGGGCTTCCAGGATAGTGTATGAACACTCCTGCTGACAGATCTGAATTCCTTTGCCCCAAGTGGACCTACCCTGCAGGAGTTAGCAATGGTTTTGCATGGGACCATGTCTGGGGGCTGGTTTCCTAGAGTTCTCACTTACTTAAAGTCAACACCCAGGTCTACTATCTGGCAATTCAGTGTTAAAACCCTGACTACCAAGTCTAAACACGAATGAACCTAGATAAACTTCATTTCACCTCACTTCCAACCTAGCAATTTATAGAGTTAAAGTAATTAATTTTCATTTAACTACTTTAAATGAACCCAACAACTCAAGTCAGCTCAGATGAGAACTGAGTTCAATATCCCAGACATTGATTAAATGAGCCTCGTTGGCTGGTACTATGTTCTTAACTATGAAAAGTCGTGAAGATGGTTGAGTTGGCCTCCAGGTTGGCAGAGAGCTGTGGGATGAATATTCTCCTCCTCTCCAACTGTGTGTATTTTATTCATAGACTACCCTTGTATTCTAGACAAAAATAACCAATGTAAATGATGTTGTTTTTCAATTGTGTATTTAAGAAACAGAGTTTTAGTTCTGATTCATACCTCATGTTTGGAATAGAGTAGCTGGTGTCTCACGACAAGAAAGATATGGAGGAAAAGAGGACAGGACCAGCACTCTTGAATTCCTAAAGAAAGCTGACCCTTCCTCATGGCAGGCTTACTGTGGAGTGCACACCTCAGCCTCAGTTTCCTGTGCCTCCATGAGGGGGTGGCTTCCAAGTCCATGAAGAGGAGATTTGTGCTGTGTGTGTAGCTTCTCTGTGCCTGACCCTTTCATTAATACGTGGCTGTTTCCCATGGGAATACTACATAGCTCTAGAAGGATAGATCTGTCTGCTGATAGCAGAGACAGCAAGGAGAGAAGGGAGTTAGGTATGGGTACTTTGTGGCAATGGAGGAGCCCCATATAGAATGGCAAGAACACTAGGCTCTGAGTCAGGAGATCTCACTTCCAATTCCTGGTCTGTTACAAACTGTCTTTGTGGTCTTGAGCAGATCCCCTGCTTGGTATGGGCCAGCAGATTGCTAACATGTCTTTTAATCCTACAATCTGAGTCTGTGGGTGTGTACTGGAGCAGAGATGGGTTGCCTGTGTCCCTAGACACAACTCCTGATGACTCCAGAAGGGGACACCTGGAGCTGGTATAGCCTTCAGCCTACAGCACTTTGGCTTCTGCATCAATCCTGACCTAGCAGGTGAGGTTTTAGGCACCTCAGCCCCATGGACCAGTGAAGCCTGAAACAGATGGTATGGTTTTGACCTTAGATGCCACTGTTGTAATTTTTCCTTCAATACTGCCAGTCCCATCTCTGGTCCCAGTACCATCATAATAGTGCAAATATGTGCCAGGCTTGGTACTAATCACGTTTCATTCATTATCTCATTTAGTCTTTTTCAAATGAAGAATCGGCTGGATCTACAAGCCACATCTACCCAGTCCCAAAACTCATTAAGTTCTAACGATGCAATCCTTATGGCGGGTTTTCTGTCGCTCTTTTCAACCTTGTCATCCAGTTCTTTGGAAAGAACAGAATGCTGTCTTGAATTCTAGGCCCCCTGGGTTTGGCCTTGATTCTGGCAAGCCTAGACTCTGATCCTGAACCTTGTTTCATGCCTCCCAAGCTGGTGGTTGGTATCTGACTCTTATGAACAAAATACCTGTGACAACACCCCCTGGCTCATCCTATGCCACCCTCCTCATCCTCCAAGCGGTAGTTCTAGGGGTCTCAGGGCTCACTAAAGTCAAGGCTGCTCTCATCACAGCACTTTGGGGCCCTTGGTCACTGATTTGAGGTAGACCTTACAACTCTAGAAATTTCTTTAGCCCTCCCACTCTGGGCTTCCCTCCTCCTCTACCTGCCTTGCTCCCGAGAGCTCAGCACGAATCCTACCTGGGTTCACCTGGCTCACTACAAAGGATGATCCAGCTCCAGACTGGAAGGTGACCCTAGGGGTTCAGCCAGCAGGGGGCGGTGTAGGGGTTGCCCAACAGAACTCTGTAAATAGACCTTTTGTTTTATTCATGTGTTGCTTTCCACCCTCTTGAGCACAGAGCCACAGGGGAGAGAGGCCTTGTCATTGAGTTGGCCCAGTCTTGCTCTGTCTCTTCTCCTTGCAGGATTTGATTGTTTTCCATCTTAATTACGCTCTGTGCATCGTGGCTGGCAGGCACGCAACCTCTAAAGGAGTTTATCTTAAAAACCCACTCTCTCCTGAGAGAAGCAGTTCTATGGGGAGCCGTGAGACTTCCAGGGATGGTTGCATGCATGTGTGTGTAGGCGGAGCTGTGAGGAGTGATAGCTGCCTTCTTGCCTTCTTTTACCGTGGTGAGGTCAGAGCTTGCTAACATGGACTGGGGCAATTTAGGTGTCCCTGGCCTTAGGTCTCATGAAGCATGCAGAGACATCACTATTGAATCAACTGGGGACAATGATGATGTTGGAAAGAAAGCCAGGGCTGCACAGTGGGTTAAATGGGTGACAGCACCATAAATTTCTGTCACATCTGTCTAACAATGACTAACTGTAACTTATTTCTTGGGGTTAAGACTCTGAAGATTCCTGACTAAATGCAAATGTCATCTGGCAGAAATAACAGTTTCTAATGATCAATCATTTACATGTTAGTATAAATTAAGCTTTAGATGGCTCAGTTACCAGGCACATAGTTTTTCTCCTATCTGGAAGAACTATTTGATGAACCAAAGATAGATATTTTTCTCATTTACCCTTTAATTTACTCATTTGAGAATTTTTGTTGGCCTAACTATATACTAAGTCCTACAAAGGGATACCAAGGGAAGGGGAAGACTCTTGAGGAAGTAGCTGAGGATCTAGAATTCCCCATAGGAAGCAATACAGCATGATAGAGATCAATATTAGTTGGGAGCTAGAGCATGTGCTACAAAAATTGCAGCACACTGATGGTGAATGAAGCAGGTATAGACAGGGCTGAGTTTAGCTCTGTGAACGACCCAAGATCACCACTGGAATTTTACTCTTGAAATTGCCAAGATGAGGCAGATATGATCGAGTATCAGAATAAATAGCACAGAGTAAATATTGCAGAAGGAGAAAGTGGGTGCACTGCAGAAACTGAAGCAAGCAAGAGGCTTGTGTTAATATAAAGAGTCACTGACTGTTTGATTCTGTGATGCTGATGCAAAGAGAAAGTCCGCCCTCTGTTTTTCCCACCTAACTGCCTAACTTTATTCTTTCAGTAATGTCCATCTCTGGTTTGCATTTTCTAGCTTCTGCCCAATTCCCCCACTGACTTTGTAGGCAGGCGTCATGCCCTGCTTACACATAGCAGGTGCTTAATAAATGCACTGAATACATAAGCAGATGAATCATACATAGTATTGAGCCCATCTGCTAAGCTGAGTGACTCTGGCTTTAAGTTTGATTCTTCTAAGGTTGCTTTATCCCAAACCTGAAACTAGAAAGCAAAAGACATTCTAACAACAAATGTTACATCTCAGTCACTGGTCAAGGATCCTGTTCTCTCTGTCTCTCAATGAGTGTTCACATAGCTTCACTCAAACTCAGACACAGGGATGATTTATTTTTTTACTCACATGGCTAGATGCTGTGGGAAAACCAAACCAAAAGGATGCCACCTTTGCCCTCCAAGAACATAAAATTAGTAGTTAATTTTATATTATGAGCAAAGAGGAATTTTCTCAGGAAAAAAAAAGTTAGATCTAGTCTAACTCTGAGTTCTTTGGTAAATGTCAATGCCATGGCTCCTTATGTAATTATATCCCCTGGTGGGTGAACCATCTGAGAAAGAGGACTGAATATTTCTGACCAGCTTGTAATACCCTCTGTGGTCATGGGCCCCTCCACTTGCCAATGATTAGGCAGAAGATGGGCTCCTTGATACAACACAGACACCAAAACTCCTGGATGGATGCAGTGTCCCCGTGGGATGCCATGGGTTCAAGCTTGCCATCATCTCTTAAAACCCTGGTGTGTGACTGAACACATAGCCCCACAGCTTACACAAAAGGTCCCATTTGTGGGCCCTGAAGCTCTAGAGGACAGGTTCCCCTTCTGGAGATCCCCTTGAGATCCAACCATTCCTGAGATCAGGTCCTGTTCCTCAGCTCAGCACCCAGCCATTAAAAGAAACATGGAACTGAGACCAACACTAAGATGTTTCTCTCCAACTAGGAAGGTGGAATATTGAAACTTCTGCCACAGTTCCAAGAAATGGACCATCCAACCTGTACTGTCATTACTTGTGTCTTTTCCTGCCCATCAGGTGGCCATGCCAGTGGCCTAGACTGACTGTCTTCACTGTGCTTGGAGAGGCAGGCTAAGCATGAATCTACCATGATAATGACAACAACTGTGACAGTCTGTCAAACTTCTTCACCCAGGTGATTGTAAGGAGGAGAAATCAGAAAGTACTGAACTTTCTGATGATGTTAGACAGAATTAGAAGTGGCATGACCTGTGTTGGAGAAGCAGTGGACAAAGACAACTCAGCCTAGCAGGTGAGGGCAGGGTCTCACCAGTGTTGGTCTCACCAGTGTTGAATGGAAGATTCTCTGGATGAGTGAGACAACCTTCTGGACTAGAACTGTGCATAGAGCCTGAAATGACTTGGATGTATGTACCCTCCAAATCTCATGTTGAAATGTGTTCCTCAGTGTTGGAGGTGGAGCCTGATGGGAGGTATTTGGGTCATGGGGCAAATACCTCATGAATGTCTTTGTGCCACACTCATGGTAATGAGTGAGTTCCTGCTCTATTAGTTCACACGGGAGCTGATTGTTTAAAAAATTCTGGCTCCTTCTCCCCCTTCCACTCTCACCATGAGGCACACCTGCTTCCCTTCATCTTCCACTATGAATAAAAGCTTCCTGAAGCCTCACTAAAAGCAGATGCTGGCACTATATTTCCCGCACAGTCTGTAGAACTGTGAGCCAAAATAAACCTCTTTTCTTTATAAAACCAGCGTCAGGTATTTTCTTCATATGATACAAAATGAACAAATATAGAACCCATGCAAGGAGAGTTTAAGGGAAGTAGGGAGATGGACATGATTTTCATGGATGAAATCTCTCCAGGTGAACCCTTCCCAGTCATGTAATGGGGTTAATAAAATGCAGGGGAAACAGGGATTTGGTCCTAAGTACCATTTGTTTGGGTGAGACTCTCCCTTTGGGCTAGACCCCAGCTTACCGCACCCCAGGGTTAGCACATAAGGCTTAGAGCAGGGTTGGTCCCTATGCTACCTCTTCCTGTCTTGGGTCAGGCCCCAGTGTAGCTCTGCACTCACTGCCCACCAGCCACCCCTCCCCCCTTCTCACACTGAACTCCAACCACCGACTGCAGCCCCTCCCTCACTTGCTTCTGTCTGATGTTCCCTGAGCTTCCACAGTCCAGAGTAGCATCACAGGGAACTTAGATTAGCTGCTAATGGCTCCAAAGAGGACTCTGACTTCCTCACTGTGCTGATATTTGATACCTTTTGTATTTTTCCTGAGGTAGATCTCAGAGCTGGCGCATGGTAGGTCATCTGACACATCTGTTTATGGTGTCTGATGTTTTCTTCCCACCCTATTAACCTCCCCAACACCCAATTTCTCATGACAGTTATGGGGGGTAGGAATTAGGCTAAATTAACCTTTTCTGTCTTGCATTAAAACACTGCTTGGGTGTTGACTTCACAAGTTGCCTTTTTGGTTAGCCTGAACTGAGTCCAATGTATCAAAAATGTCAATAGTGCCTTGGTCCTCGTGGGTATAAAATTGGTTTTATCTGTGTATTATGTTTGTAATTTCTGTTGGATCATTTTTATTTTAGTAACATATCTGAAGACTTAGCTAGGCATTGGCTGAACACATTGGGATGAGGAAGACCTAGTGTAGAATCAAGCCCCAAAGCTGCCCTGGAAGGGAATGGGAACAGATCCCTGGAAGGATGTACCTACCCCCCTGAAGGTGCCAGAAGGAACGTGAGACCTAAGCTAAGAGTAAGACCCAAGGCCCCACTGGTACAAAAGTCAGAGGCAACATTGCAACAATAGGGGCTAGATCAGCAATGGACCACCAACACAAGTGACCCAAATACAAACAAAGTGTGTCTCAAGGCACTTGGGCAGTTGAATGCTAAGGACCTGCCTTTTAGAGTCTAGCTGGAGATTGACAACAGCTAAGACGCACTCCATCCTAGAAGGACTGGGCTCACTTTCTTCCTCTTTTTCTCCCTCCTTCATTCATTGACTTCATCAAATACTAGTCTGGGTCCTGGGACAAAATGATGAACTGACAAGACAATTTCTTGGAGCCTAGAGGGAAATAGACTAAAACAAATAAACAAATCCATGAAATAACCACAAATTGTGAAAAGACATGTAGGAAACAAATAGTGCTATCAGAGGACTAGAAGGTGCTTGAGGATACAGTGTAGGTTGGGTGGTCAAGAAAGCCAAGATGTGAAGAATGAGATGGAGACAACCAGGTTCAGACCATAACAGAGAGTAATGCAAAAAGAGGAAACAGCATGTGCAAAGGTCTTGAGGCAGAAAAGCCTTGGCTTATTGAAGGAACTGAGGGAATAGTATGGTTGGAGAATGGGCAACTGGGAAAGAAAAACAAGTGCCAAAGAAGGACTTAGCCATGGAAACTATACTATTAGCTTTTGCTACAAAACAAACAACCCCTAAACCCTGCTTCCAACAAGAATGGTTTATCATTTTTCATGATTCTGTGGGTTTCCTCTCATCTGGGCTTGCTTAACGGGCTGGATGATCTAGAATGGCCTCACACACATGTCTAGGGCCTCAACTGAAATGGCAAGGATGGTGAGGAGGGCCGGTTGTCTCTCTCCTGGGATCTCTGACCCTTCTGGGGGAAACTCAGGTTTGTTTTCATCGTGGATGGAGGATTCTCAGCAGCAAGAGAGGGCAAACACCATTGGGCAAGAGCTTTCAAGCCTGTGTATGTGTCACATTTGGTAATGTCCCATTGGCCAAAGTCACCTGCCTAAGTACCAAAGCAGAGGCCAAAAATATCCACCTCCTGATGGCAGGAACTAACATGTATTGAGGGCTTGATTTTCTTTTTTCTTTTTTTTCATTTTTAAATTTTTATTTGAGAAAGTGGTCTTAATTTTTAATAGCCTACATACCATATACTTTTTAAAAAAAATCAATATTTTTTATTATGGTTTTGTGGGGTACAGTTAAGGGTTAGGTGTATAATTATGTTTCATTCAGGCACCCTGTTGATAAGAGGTGTTTCCCCTTCCCCAGACAGATATTTGCTACTGTTAATCTCATCCCCCTCCCCCCGCCATAGTTTCCCAGTACCATCGGTCATTTTCTTATAGTATTACATTGGATGTTCAAGGTTCATTTTATGAGTGAGAACATGTGATACTCGGATCTTTGTTTCTGTGAGAGGTCACTCAGTATTATAGATTCAAGTTCCATCCAGGTTGCTGTGAAATTCATGATTTTGTTTTTTTTTATGGCTGCATAGTATTCTATCGTGTATATGTACCACATTTTTTTAATCCAGTCTTCTTTTGATGGGCAGCATGGTTGTTTCCAGGTTCTTGCTATTGTGAACAATGCTGCGATAAACATACGTATGCAGGTATCTTTTTTATAGAGTGATTTGAGTTCTTCAGGGTATATTCCCAGTAGGGGGATTGCGGGGTCATATGGGAGGTCAATATTTAGAGCTTTTAGGAATCGCCACACTGCTTTCCACAGAGGTTGCACTAGTTTACACTCCCACCAACCATGTAGAAGTGTTCCCTTTTCACCACACCCTCTCCAGCAGCTGTTATTTTTTGAGTTGTTGATAATTGCCATTCTGACTGGAGTTAGGTGGTATCTCAGTGTGGTTTCGATTTGCATCTCCTGATGATTAGTGAGGTTGAACATTTCTTCATGTGTTTGTTGGCTGCTCAGATGTCCTCTTTTGTGAAGTGTCTGTTCATATCTTTGGCCCATTTGATAATGGGGTTGTTTGTTTTTTTCTTTTCAGCATGTTTTAGTTCCTTGTAAATCCAGGATGCTAAAGCTTTGTCAGACCTGTTGTTGGCAAATATTTTTTCCCAGTCTGTAGGCTGTCTCCCTGCTCTCTTGATGGTTTCTTTGGCCTTGCAGAAGCTTGTCAGTTTAATAAGGTCCCACTTGTCTATCTTCTCTCTTATGATCTGTGGGTTTCGGGTTTTGTTCAGGAATTGGGTGCCAGTTCTGATTTCCATGAGGGTATGTCCTTCATTTTCTAAGGTTCTTATGGTTTGAGGTTTTACATTTAGGTCTCTGATCCATTTGGAGTTAACCTTTTTGCATGGGGATAGAAAGGAGTCCTGTTTCAATCTTCTGCATGTGGTCAGCCAGTTTTCCCAGCGCCATTTACTGAATAGGTTCTCCTCTCCCCAGTGGTAGGTGGTAGAGGCCTTGTCGAAGATGAGTTGGTTGAGAAATTGAGGTTTTGCTTCTGGAATCTCAGTTCTATTCCATTGATCTTTATGCCTGTTCCTATATCAATACCAAGCTGTTTTGATGATTGTAGCTTTATAGTAAAGTTTGAAGTTTGGTACTGTGATACCACCTGCTATGTTTTTTTTTTGCTGAGGATTGTTCTGGCTATTCTTGGATGTTTGTGTTTCTATATGAATTCCTCTGTTGTCTTTTCTAGGTCTGAGAAGAATGTTGCTGGTAATTTGATGGGTATTGCATTGAATTTGTAGATTGCCTTAGGTAAGATGAACATCTTCACAATGTTGATTCTTCCAATCCATGAGCATGGGATATTTTTCCACTTGTTTGTGTCATCTTTGATTTCTTTGAGCAGTGTTTTGTAATTTTCATTGTTAAGGTCTTTCACGTCTCTGGTTAGGAAGATGCCAAGGTATTTCATTTTTTTTGTGGCTATTGTGAATGGAATTGTGTTTTTTATTTGGGTTTCTGTTTGTTTATTATTGGTGTAGAGAAATGCAATTGTCTTTTGTACATTTATTTTGTATCCTGAGACTTTGCCAAAGGCCTTTATCAGTGTAAGGAGGTTTTTGACAGATTCTCTTGGGTTTTCAAGATACACGATCATATCATCTGCAAAGATAGATAACTTGACTTCCTCTTTTCCTATTTGGATACCCCTGATTGCCTCCTCTTCTCTGATTGCTTGAGCCAGGACTTCTAATACTATGTTGAACAGGAGGGGTGAGAGTGGGCATCCTTGTCTTATTCCAGTTTTCAGGGGAAATGGTTCCAATTTTTGTCCATTTAGGAGTATGCTGGCTGTGGGTTTCTCATAGATGGCTTTTACTATTTTGAGGTATGTTCCCCGTATGCCTAGATGTTCAAGGGTTTTTATCAAGAAGGGGTGCTGGATTTTATCAAAAGCTTTTTCTGCATCTAATGATATAATCATGTGGATTTTGTTTTGACATCTGTTGATGTATTTAATTACATTTATGGTTTTACGAATGTTGAACCAGCCTTGCATCCCGGTATGAAGGCTACTTGGTCATGATGGATGATTTTTGAGATGTATTGCTGATTCGGTTTGCTAGGATCTTTTGATAATTTTAGCATCTATGTTCATCAAAGCTATTGGCCTGTAGTTCTCTTTCTTTGTTGGATCTTTACCTGGCTTGGGTATCAATGTGATGTTGACTTTTAACATGATTTGGGGAGAGTTCCATCTTTTTCAATCACCTGGAATACCTTCAGTAGGATTGGTATCAGCTCCTCCTTGAATG
The DNA here is from genome assembly GCF_000164805.1 of Carlito syrichta. Lineage (NCBI taxonomy): Eukaryota > Metazoa > Chordata > Mammalia > Primates > Tarsiidae > Carlito > Carlito syrichta. The sequence continues at coordinate 444,717 of NW_007252908.1, read as the reverse complement.
ACTTGTAGAATTCTGCTGGAAAGCCATCTGGACCAGGGCTTTTTTTTGTAGGAAGTTTTCTTATGACGTAGTCGATTTCCTTGATTGTTATTGGTCTATTTAGGGTCTCAATTTCTTCTTGTTCCAATCTAGGTAGGTTGTGTGATGTCAGAAAGTCCTCCATTTCCTTAAGGTTTTCAAGTTTGTTTCCATACAAGTGTATGTAGTAGTCTCTAATGATCTTTTGTATTTCTTCAGGGTCAGATGTGACTTCATCTTTTGTGTTTCTGATTGTGCTTATTTTATTTTTTTCTCGTTTTTTCTTGGTCAGTCTAGCTAGGGGACCATTGATCTTATTTATCCTTTTGAAGAACCAGCTTTTTGTTTCATTGATTTTTTTTGTATTATCTTTTTGTCTTCTATGTCCTGGATTTGGGCTTTTATTTTGGTGATCTGGATTCTTCTACTGAAATTAGGGTTTTTGTGGTCTTGCTTTTCCAGCTTCTTTAGGTGGCTTGTTAGGTTGTTAATTTGTGTTCCTTCCACTTTCTTCATGTGTGTTTGTAGGGATATAAATTCCCCTCTTACTACAGCTTTCAAGGCGTCCCAGAGGTTTTGGTAAGATGTTTGTTCATTTTCATTTGTTTCCAGGTATATTTTGATCTCTGTTTTGATTTCATCAGTGACCCAGGAGTTGTTAAGCATCATGCTGTTTAGTGTCCATGTCTTTGTGGGTTTTGGGGGGACTTTGTTGGTGTCAATGTTTATTTTTATTCCACTGTGGTCTGAGAAGGTGCATGGTAGAATTTCGGTCCTTTTAAATTTGCTTATGTTTGATTTATGGCCAATTATGTGGTTAATCTCAGAATATGTTCCATGTGGTGATGAGTAGAATGTATATTCTGTGGTCTTTGGCTGGAGTGTTCTGTAGATATCAATTAAGTCCATTTGGTCCAAAGTCACATTGAGGTTCTGGATCTCCTTGCTGATTTTTTGTCCTGATGATCTGTCTAGGGTTGTGAGTGGGGTATTGAAGTCCCCAGTTATGATGGTGTTAGAGTCAATATCTTTCTTTAGTTTTCCTAGAAGTTACTTTATGAAAGTTGGTGCACCTATGTTGGGTGCATATATGTTTAGGTTAGATATTTCTTGTTGATGGATTGAGCCTTTTATCAGTATGTAGTGGCCTTCTGTATCTTTTTTGATTTTTAATAGCTTGAAGGGTATTTTGTCTGAAATTAAGATCGCTACTCCTCCTTTCTTTTGTGTTCTGTTAGCCTGAAAGTTTGTTTCCCATCCTCTTACTTTGAGTCTGTGGGTGTTCTTTCTAGTGAGGTGAGTCTCTTGAAGGCAATAGATTGTTGCCTGATGATATTTTATCCATTTTGCCATTCTATGTCTTTTCAGTG
>NW_007252908.1:329266-443298 GCF_000164805.1 Carlito syrichta | reverse complement strand
TTCTGGAGTTGGCTCATGTGTGTTTTTAATCATTTGCCCTGTACTCTTGTGAAGAATGTTGTTGTTCTTTTTTCTTTTTCTTCTGTGTTCAGTACTATCTTAAGTGCTTCTTGTAGAGGTGGTCTGGTGGCAGCGTAGGTTCTTAGGGATTGGATATCTGGAAAAGATTTCAATTCTCCCTCACTAATGAAGCTTAGTTTGGCTGGGTAGGTTATTCTTGGTTGAAATTGTTTATCTTTTAGAACTTTGATGATAGGGCACCAGGCTCTCCTAGCCTGAAGGGTTTCTGTGGATAAATCTGCTGCTATTCTAATTGGTCTTCCCTGGTAGGTAGTCTGGCCTTTTTCTCTTGCTGCCTTTAGGATTTTTTATTTTATAGCTACTTTGTTTAGGTGAATTACTATGTGTCTGGGAGTTGGTCTTCTCATTTGTTGTCTTGCAGGGGTTCTCCGAATCTCTTGTGCTTGAATTTTTTCATCCTTGATGAGATGAGGGAAGTTTTCTTGAATGATTTCATGGAATGTTTGTTCCAGTGTGGCTTCTGTTTCTCTCTCTGCCTCAGGAAACCCTATTACTCTTAGGTTTGGTCTCTTGAAGTGATCATTCATCTCTCGCAGGTTTTGTTCTGTCTTTTTGAGCTTCTTTTTTATGCTTTTGACAGTTTGGGTTAGTTCTGTGTTTTGGTCTTTGAGCTCTGCGATTCTTTCTTCTGCTTGACTAATTCTGCTTTCCATGCTTATTAGTCTGTTATTCATTTCCATCACAGTATTCTTTACTGCTGTTATTTCTGACATCAGCTCCTTCCTATTTTCCTCTTGTCTCTCCTCAATTTTTTAAATTCTCTCCATTAATGACTTGATGTCTTCGTTTGTTGCATGTGACCAGTCATTCTGGGGCTCTTCATTGTTTGTGTTCCAGAATCTATTTTCTCAGTGTCTGATCTCCCAGGGGTCTGTGTGAGACCTATATTCTTCTTTTGGTTTTTCTTCATTTGTGCAGTTTTTCCCCCTTCCTACTTTTTCCTTCCCTCCACATCACTGTCATCTTTAATTCTGTTATTCAGCAGTAAAGGGATTTGTTTTACTTCTGTTTGTTCCTTTTCTTTATGTATGCTCTCTTACTTTGTTTAATTCTGAAGTTGCACTGTAGGTTGGAGGTGGTCCTTTTTGCACTTTTGAGATTTACTTAAGGGTGAGCTGTGATTCAAAATCTATCTGCAGGTCCTGGTATTTGCTGACAGGTATGTGGATAATCTGGAACCCACTTCCCACTGCCTTGGAATCTGTCCGTGCAGTGGGGCTGTAGGTTTACTCCCTGAAATAAAATGTGGTTAGCAGAGGGAAGAGAATGGAGCAGACAGTGGGTTGAAGAGGGTGGTGGAGAGATAGAGGAGTAAGGGGGGAAACAAACGTGTGCCAACAAATGGAGAGAGAGACCTATACTGAAACAGATAAAAACAATAGACCACAGCTACTGACGAACGAATTCCCATACAAAAAAAAAAAACATATAGTGATGCTAACATATAAGCTAACCAACCACCTTAATGGTGTGCTGTTCCTCTATACAAAGATATGGTTTACAGAGAGAAGAAAAGGAAGAGGGGAAAAAAAGGAACAATACAGTAGGAGTAGAATTAAGTCATTAAACTAACAGAATCAATGATGTACACTCTGAGACTTTTTGTTTAATTCCAATTTCCTTTCAGTTCTGATTTCTAGCTTTCTTTTCAAGCAGGTAAATTAATTTGCAGTTAGGGTCAGTTGCCCCTGGTCTGCTGTGAAGGACAGTTCAGATCACTCTCCATTCACCACTCTGGCCTATGTTTTTTTCTAGCTTGTTTCTCCCGTTTTGGTGTTGCTACCTTGAATTGCCAGCAGGTGGTGCTATCTCAGCTCCTCGCCCCAGAGGGAGTGGGGCCGGATGGGAACCACAGAGACTGGAGATGGATTCCTGCCTCAGGGCACAGGCAGGGTAGTCACAGCGGGCAGGACATCTCAGTCGCGGGAGAGGTGACAGTGATCCCAGCAGATCTTCCTGAAGGGGCTTCAAGGACTGAAGTTGTGGATTGCCTCCGGCCCGGGTGGTGCGATGTGCTACCAGTGGTGGCTGTGGTGGCTGCGGCAGCGGCGGCGGCGGTGTCTGTCCAGTCTGCTGCGATGTCCCAGTGGTGAAAAGGGCTGAGCTCCATATGAAGAGCAGGCTGCGATTTTGGGGTCCGCAGCCCCCAGGGCGAGAGCCAGAGACCCACTGCCATTCTCCTTTGCAGAGGGTTTCACAGACCAGGTTGCTCCGTTGCCATCTTGCTGGAAGTCTCTGATGGCTTGATTTTCAGTATAATTTCAGGAATGAAAAAAGGAAGCATTGTTTATTAATTGGGTATTAAATCCAAACTGGCACATTATTAAAGTATCTCTTTCTTCCTTTCCTCATTTCCTTCTTCTCCTCCTGCTCTCCTCTCCCTCCCCTTCCTCCTCCTCCTCCTCCTCTTTCTCCTCCTTCTTCAATTACCTATTATATGGCAGGCATCACCTCAGATCTGCTGCTGGGTAAGAAGCATAACTTGCTCTCAGATGGTTCATGTTATAGTGGTGGAGATAAACAAAGAGTCACTTGCATTTCTGGGTGGATGGCATTGTAGTGGGTGTGTGCCCAGGGTATAATGATGAGAGACAGAAGAAGGTGCCCAACCCAATTAGAGTCCTAGAAGGAAGATTTCATGGAGAAAGTGACGCCTGAGCTCAATCTCAAAGAATAAAAAGGTGAGGAAGGGACATTCTAGGAGCAGGAAGGGAGCAAGGCAGGCATCTTGGATGGCAGGTCTGAAACTGTGAGACTGGAGCTTTTGCCAATCCTCCCTGTTTGAAGCCATGCTTTGTTCTGAGCACGGGGGTCAGGGCTGGGTTTGCATGCACAGTGGCAATGCAGTCAGAATCCAGGGACCCTCGCAGTGGGAAGGAGGAGGGATGGGGCTGGGTTCAGTGCTGGCTGTAGACAGTCCTGATGCCTGTGTCTACCTCTTACCCCTGAGGCTTTTTGCAGCTTGTGCCATAACTCTCCCATCAGACTGGGGACTCTGGGGTCATACAGTCAGTGCTGGCTGATGGCCTAAGCAAAGCCCCTGGGTCACTTTTCTGGAAATAGTTTCCCAGTTCCCCCATACAGATTGTGTCCTGAAGGGACAGCTGGGTGTAAGTGTATCATTCGCTGCACTCTTCATGAGTGGGGCATGGGGTGGTGAGAGAGCAAAAGAATCTCAGGAAATGTATATATTTACCCTGGCCTGGCCTTAAGAAAATACAGCCACCAATCCATCAAAAATGAATTTGAGTTTGGATAACATTAGCGTTCAAGGCGATGCTCTTCTCTTGTATTGATTCTCTGTGGGTTGAAATGGAAACAGTTTTAGAAATGTAGTCTTAGGTTTCCTTAATCTGCGTGGCTTAGGGAGGAAAAGACTGCTGTCACTTGCGCTAATAACCACAAGGAACACGGTTCTAAAGTGCTTAGCTGGAAAATGAATTCCAAAAGCCAGCCCTGGTCATGACTCCAGGGAATCTGTTTCCTAAAAGTTCAGCTTTTTTCTTTCCTTCAAGATAGCTGCCCTAGAGGGCATTTGGGAAGGAAAAACTAACATGCAGAATTGAGGATTCCCAGGAAGGGAGGGGTCAGAATGGGGGAGGGTCCAGGGAGGGGTTGTTCCTGCAGCTGACTTTGGAAGCCCAAAGGAGGCCTCAGCCTCTCTCCATTCAAAAGAAATATGTACTGGAAATTCTGTGATGAGATATTCATTTTTTAGATCAAGGCAGGGCCCAGAGATGGGTTATCTGTTGGGTGAAGAGCAGAGAAGGAAGAAAGCTTTGTAGCATCACGGAGCACTGCAGGAGGAAGAAAGACCAGGTTGGAGCCAGGGACAATGAGATCATGGGGTATCTGGGTTTGGCATAAGAAAGCCACTGGTGAGGCTGGCCACCCTCATAAGGAAGCTCTCGTCCTGCTAGAGAAAGTCAAGTCAGTTAGTCATTTGGGCTATTATAATTTTTATTTATCATTATATTATATTATTATTATTTATTAGGAATAAAGACCCAACATTTGAGGCCTTGTGTTCCAGCCATTTCACTCAAGAGAGAAAGGTCCTGAGGTCAAAATCATTTTGGAGATAGTACCTGAATGAGAATGAACAGAAACAGCCTTCTTCTCTCAGCCTGCTGTGTGGTCTATCTGCCTCTGGCAAGTAATAGAGCCCCTGTGGGTATTTGCATACACATGGACTCTATTTACATAAAACGTGGGCACAGTTTGCAGTATCCCCTAGAGGAGCAATCTGTCCTGTGGTCTTGTCCTTGTTTGTCACCTGAAGTTTGTGACTTCACACCTCTCTTCCTTCTCACCCGTCCACTTGTCCTGACCCAGATCTGGGAGACCGAAGAGTGGAAGGAGGTTGGAGGGTGAGAGCAGGTGCCTCCTTGTCTTCTGGGCCGCCAAGAAGGGTTGGAGTCGTGCCTCCCTCTGGGGAAACCTTCCTTTTCCTCTCCTCAGGCTCTAAAGGTTCTTGCCCACAGCCAGGGCTTCCTGAGTAACACCTTCCCTTTCCGACAATAATGGCCCACATCTCCTTCAGCAGCCTACATTTGGGCACCGCCTGTGTGCCCAAGACTCAGTCCTGCAGTGATAGGCCAGAGACACAGGTCTAGGGACACGCAGAGGCATAGCTTCCCTGAACCTCTGTCTGGAAGCCAGTATTCTAGGGAGTAGGCCTCTTCTGTATATTGTTCAGACTCTTTCAGGTGAAAGTGCAGATGCTCTGTTGGCATCAAGAGTTTGGGTTTATATCAAGGCACAGGCCGGGCCTCCCAGGAGCAGGAGCTCAGGAAGGCAGGGCCATGCTAGGGCTATGATGCGGTTGGGGCCTGAGAGGCTGTCAGAATCCAGGCCAACTCTGGTGCCTAGGTAATCACGGTGCCTCCTTAGAAGCAGGAGCGCACAGTCTCCTGTTCTTACCATTAATGAACCACTGCCTCCCCTCCTAGTCTCTCTGCTTTTTTTCTTTTTTTAAATTTCTGTTTAATTGTAGCTTCTGCTCATTTGGGCATACTTAAGACTAAAGACCTTTGCGGGCTGACTACTTTTGGTGTGATTACTGTGGTCCCATTATCGATTGGCTCACTTTCTTCCCATAGAACACTTCCAACAGAGAAAATAGAATGTGTCGAGTTGGTCACCATTGTCTCTATTTGGTCACAATGTGGGTGCCCACTCCTTCAAAATCTGGTGGCTAGCACAGAGATGTTTTTTTCTTCTTTTTTTAGTCAAATCACCTTGGATCTGATCTAGTCAGCTGTGGCAGACAGTGAGGAGAGCCATGTGAGAAGGCCCCTAGCACAGGGTGATGGGCATGACAGGTATCCCAATCCTTAGACTGCCTTGTAAGCATGACTGTTCAAAGCTACAGCAACTGGGATAGTCATGAGAGCCAGTGATCATCTACTTGCTGTGCTGAGGAAACTTACATGGTCCCTTGCATCTAACACTGTCGTCTTTTGATGGCTTGTCCAACCTATCCCAGTGGCTGAGGGCTTCTAATGTCTTAGGGCAATGCTTAACACATCTTCAACACCCGATAATGATTATAGAGTAAATAAGTTCATGATGCCTAGATTATCATGAACATATTTCCTCTTCACTTACCTAGGCTATAAGTGTATTTAGTATAGAAATCTTATATAAATCTTATATAAAAAATCTAGTCAGCCGGGCTTGGTGGCTCAGCCTGTAATCCCACGCCTTTGGGAGGCTGAGGTGAGTGGATTGCCTGAGCCTGCAGGTTCGAGACCCGCCTGGGCAGTGAAACCTCATCTCTACAATAAATCAAAAACTCAGCTGGGCGTGGTAGCGCATGCCTGTAATTCCGGCTACTTGGAAGTCTGAGGCAGAAGGATCGCTGGAGCCCAGCAGGTCAAGGCTGCGGTGACCGGAAGTAGACACTGCACTCCAGTCTGGGCGACAGAGTGAGACTCCAACTCAAAAAAAAAAAAAATCTGGACTACCTAAGGACCGGGCACACAGTTGGAGATTATTAAATACTTGTGGATTTACTGCTTGGTAAATAAACAGAGAAGCATGAAAGAGATATTAGAGAGCATGGCCTGCCAGCCCTCCTAATGGGTACTTTTGGAGGACTTTGGGTCAGCTTGTCTGGTATTAATATTTTTATAATTAGACCTTTGAGTGAGGACACTGGGCAAGTGTGAAAAGAAACAGAACACAAAATCAACCCTTATTCCAGGGGTCTCATGAGCAGAGCATGGACTCATTTTACTATATGGAAAAAAGATGATCCTCTTAAAATTCTGTAACTCAAACTCTACTAATTAAGGAGAGAATTGTAGAGAATTAGAGTTCAAGCCCAAAGAACTGAGTTTTTCTTTTGGTACTTTGAGAAATGTATCTGTAAAGTCAGTGAGCCGAGTCAGAAAGGAAGCAGGGGTTGAGTTCAGCTGGTTGCTGATCTCCGGGCAGAGGCCTAATATCAGCACTTGGGAAGCCCTTCCTGACTGCTTCATGTCCCTGTCAGGACCAGTGTACCTTATGTGCATGTGGCCCTCCATCACGATCTTCAGCATAGTGCATTGTAAACATCCCACAACAGACAGGAACCCCTTGAGGATGATACCCCCAGTCACTTTTCTCTGTATCCCCAGCTCGAAGCCTGTTTGCTTAATGAATAAATAAAGAAAAGTTTCCACAGAAACAGTCTTTACATAAAAACGAGTACTGTGTTCATTATAAACAGATATTATCCTAGGAATAAGGTTTTATAGCTTTTAGCGAAGTTCTGAACAAATTGTTCTCCCAGACCTAATATTATCACTGTTGAAAAGGCAACTTGATAATAAGATTAAAACCAATAGATTCTGAGTAGTTAATTTATTGGTAATTATGTGTTTGAAGTTATGTTTCACTTTCTCACAGAAGTTACTTATCCCTTTCCTCACTCTGGAATCACAGGTTATGAAGAAGAAAATAAGTGAGTGAGCAAATGAATGAATGAATGCTATACAGCTTCCCTCATCATGATTCAAGCCTCTTCTCCTCATGTTCTGATCATGTTGCTTCTTGCTAGGACTGGGTTCAGAGATGGAAACTGTGATGGGATTTGGTGGGCTGTACAGGCCTTGCTGGAGCTTGAGCCCAGCTAGTTGGAAAGACAGCCCTGAATGAGCAAACCTAAAAGTGGGAGGAAGGAAAATCTCAACTTTGCAGGAGTGACTTTTATGGTGAGTACGGAGGTGCCCTGGCAAATGGTTGCTCTCAGAAAATTCCTAGAAGGAAACCAGAGTATCTCAAAAAGAGGAAGAATATTAAGTGTTGGTAACTGAGGGCCTTGTCAGCAGGTGGTTTCCCAGGAACATTGGAAAGTCCTAGGGTCTTGGGCTTATGCACATAGAGTTGCTATAGTTCAATACTAGATGAAAAGGAGCAATATGGAGCCCTAATCCTGGAGGGCATGGAGAATAGGACATGTACAAAGATAAGGACAGATGAGTTTTCAATAATCCAGATGGGTATCATTTAGTCACAGGTATAAGTCAATAGCCCAGTTACTCATACTTGTACTAGGACATGAAGCCAAAGTCAGACTGGGGTAGAGGTGACTTGAAATTGGGTCCTCTGGGTATCACTCTAAAAGTCTTTCAATTCCCTTTGCTGGTAACATGTCTCTAAAGAAAAGGTGGGTGTGGAAAGAGGTCTCTCTGGAGTCAGAAGGTGGTATAGGATTCCTGGGTGTCAGAAGTGGGACAGGACCAGAATTGGTGGACAAGTTAATTTGGGACCAACTCTTCTGCCAAGGACTAGAAAAGCTGAGAAACAACAATAACAACAACAAGCTGCCTGAAGGCATTGGAAATCGAATAAAGAGGTGAAGCACTGCCCAGAAGATAAAAATACAGAGATGTAAGCACTGGCAAATTACCCTCAACTTGAATTAGAATTCTGAAAGTTTCTAGTAATAGATGTGAATCAGTAATTACTCTAATAGTACAAGTAATTACAGTAATTATTAGAAGTACTAGTTACTAATGATTACTAAATTTAAATATACTAATTAATAGTAATACAGTAATTACTCTAGTAACATAGGTGAATCAGAAGTAAAAGAACTCTTTCAAGGCTTCAGTCTACCTTGAGTCAATAGATGACCCAGAAATTCCCAACACCTGAAACTGGATTAAGGTAACACAGGATTGTTATTGTTCTTAGATGTATGACAAAAGCAAGTGAAAAATACCTCTGGTAAAATATAATGTCATTCTATGTCTCAAATTATTTCTATAGATCATTTTTTCAAATACATTCTCTGGTACACAAAGATAACCAAATGTAAGCCAGGTACGGTGACTCAAGCCTGTAATTACAGCACTTTGGGAGGCCAAGGTGAGAGGATTGCCTGAGCTCAGTGTTTTGAGATGAGCCTGGGCAACTTGGTGAGGCCTCGTCTCTACAATAAATAAAAAAATAAGCTGGACGTGGTAGCATGCACCTGTATTTCCAACTACTTGGAAGGCTGAGGTGGAAGGATCACCTCAGCCCATAAGGTTGAGGTTGTGGTGGCTGTGAGTGTGCCACTGCACTCCAGCCTGGGCAACAGAGAGACTCTGACTTAAAAAAAAAGATAACCAAATGTATAAAGAAACAAAACCAACATGAAAAAGAACTTTGCCCAAAGAAATACTCACGGAATCTCCAGGTATTGAAAATATTAATTATAGATTTCTAAAATAACAATACATGTTATTTCCAAACAGTTGAAAATAAGATGGAAGTTTCTGCAGAGAACAAGAAATGATAAAATTGATGTATAAGATTTTAAAAACTAGTTACATAAAAATTAGAGCAATAAGTACATACAGTTCTTTTTTTTGCATAAAATACCTGAAAGAGAATTAGATTCAGACATAACTGCAAAGAGAATTAGATAAGTTGAATATAGCTCAGAAGAAAATATCCAGAATGAAGCTAAGTAATATGAAAGGTGGGGAAAAAAATAGAAAAGAAGGTAGGAAACATAGAAAAACCAGCAATATGTCCTATGGTGTTTAACTGAAGTCCCAGAAATAAAAGGGAGAGAATGGAACAGAAGGAATATTGAAGAAGTAATATCTGATAAAATTCTAACAATGTTAAAATACATTATGCCAAGACTTGAAACTGCCATGAACTGTAAGCAAAAAATTAAAATCACATGTAATTCATCATTTTAAAATTGCAAGCCCGGGCTCGGTGGCTCAGCCTGTAATCCCGCGCCTTTGGGAGTCTGAGGTGAGTGGATTGCCTGAGCCCGTGGGTTCAAGATCCGCCTGGGCAGCGATACCTCATCTCTACAATAAATCAAAAAAAATTAGCCGGGTGTGGTAGTGTGCACCTGTAGTTCCAGCTACTTGGAAGGCTGAGGCGAAATGATCACCGGAGCCCAGCAGGTCGAGGCTGTGGTGGCCAGGAGCAGCCATTGCACTCCAGTCTGGACGACAGTGAGACTCCAACTCAAAAAAAAAAATAAAATAAAATAAAATTGCAGAAAACCACAGACAAAAGAAGATGTTAAAAGTATTAATAGTCATGCATAAAAGAAGGATCATCTCCAAAGTGCAATAATTGTAGTGATGGATAACTTTTCAATAGGAAAAATAAATAAATAAATAAAATAGCTGAAAGATAATAAAATGATATTTTTAATGTGTTGGGGAAAAAACCTGCCAATCTAGAATTTTATCTCCTAAGAAAATATCATTTAGGAATGAAGGCAAAATAAAGATATTTTTAAACAAACAAAAGGAAATTTGACATCAGGAATCTTACACAAGATGAAAAACTTTAGAGGCATTCTGTTGGCACAAGAAAACTGAGCTCATGCTAAAGAATGAGCATATAGGAAGGAAGGAAGAGTAAATATATAACCAAATCTTAATGACTACTGATTTTATAAAGCAATAATAATATTGCCTTATTGGGTTTAAAATAAATTAAAAAAAGATGGCATATACATTAGGAAGAGGTTAATTAAAATTATAATTTTCTGATGTCTTTTTCCTGCCCATTTAACATTAGATTTTGATAAGCTAAAGATGCAAAGTTTAGTTTTTAGTTTTTACCACTAAAAGAATAGAAAAGTAAGTGTATGACAATCAAACTAATACTTGACAATTCTCTAGAAAAAAATAGTAAAGAAAAGAAAAACCAAAACGTGAGAAATAAAGGAGAAAAAATTCAACCTAGAATGAGAGACAAAACATAAACAAATGGTAAAGTAGTAGATGTAAACACATACATATTAATAATTTCACTAAATGTAAATGAACTAAATATTTCAACTAAAAGAGGAAAATAGTTATACAGGGTTAAAAAGCTCAATAATATTTATTTTTGAGATATATAACTAAAACATAAAGATAATAAAAAATTAAAAGTCAAAGGATGGAAAAAGATATACTATATTAAGCATTTCTAGTATTGCTAGAGATGGAGGTAATTTCTTAGTGATTAAAAGTTCAACTTACTAGGAACAAAGAGAAATTAAAAAGTTAAATATGACCTTAAAATAGAATAAAAAATGAGCATACCTAATAGGAAAAAATGAGCAAATCTACTCTCATGGTATATATTTCAGCTTACCTGTCTCATTAATTGAGAGAGCAAATACAAAGAAAAATAAGTGGGGAAAATAAAAGATGTTTTTAAAAAATATGAAAAAGATTTACTTTCTATATGTATGTATGTATGTGTGTGTGTGTGTGTGTATGTGTGTGTGTGAGTGTTTGTGTGTGGCACACTGTACCTAACAGCTACAGAATGTGTATTTTTTCCCAGCAAACAAGCTTTCATAAAATTTGACCACATCCTGGATCAAGTAAGTCTCAACATATCAAAGTAGTGAAATCACACAGACTATTCTCTGATAAAAACACAAATGATCCAGATGAATAAAATGATAATTTTAAAAAATTCTCCTTTGTTTTGACAGTAAGAAATGTACTCCTAGATAACCCATTAGTCAAAGAAGACGATATAAAGCATAATATAAAATATTTGGATTATAATGGACATAAAATATATCAATAGTTGTGAAGTGCAGCAAAATAAGTATTTTAAGTATTTATTGGGGAAACTTTATGCCCATAAAGCACATATTAGGAAAAAAGTAAGGCTAAAAATTAATAATATAAGAATCCATTTTAAAAGTTAGAAACAAAACTTCCAAAGAAACATAAAGAAATCATAAGGAACAAAGTAACAAAGATAAGAAAGAAAATATAAAACTAAAAACAAGCACACAAAATAGAGAATTGATGAAACTTAAAAAGGTAGTCTTTGAAAAGAATAGCATAATCGATAATCTCCTGGTGGTATTAATCACGAAAAAAAGAGAAAGGGTACAAATAATGAAAAAGGGAATATTGTCATAGATCTAAGAAACATAAAAAAGAGAGCATATTATAAACAACTCTATGTAATAAATTTGAAAATTTATTAGAAATAGGCACATTTTAGAAAAATACATCTTCTAAATGTAACACAAGAGGAAATTACAAATCTGAATTTTTCTATAGCTAATAAAGGAATTTAATTTGTAATTTACCAAGAAGAAAAACTTCAGAAACAAAAGATTTTTTTTTACCAGCAATTTATTTTATTAAACATGGAAAAAAGTAATAATACTGGTTTTAACAACAGAGAGACAAAAAAAAAAACATTTTCCATCTTGATTATTAAGCTGTCATAAGCTTGATACTAAAATCTGTGAAAAAAGAAAAAAAAAAAAACAGGTTAATGCTGCTTCTCAATATTTAGACAAAAATTCTAAATAAGGTATTAGCAAACCAAATCCAGCAATATAAGAAAAACAATTGTCTTTTCTGATGTGGGTTTATTCTATGAATGCAGAATTTATTTAATATTTGAAAATCAATTAATATATTTTATCACATTAGCAGAATGCAGTAGAAAAAAATCTTATTATTTCAATAGGTACTGGAAAAATATTTGGTAAGATTAATGACTAAAAAAACCTTTAGCAAACTAGGAATGGATATAAACTTCTTTTTAATAAAGAACAATCTTTCTCATAAAGGGTATCTACAAAAATCCTACCCTAAATAACACTTTAGAAATGTTGACAGATTTTCTTTTGAGATCATGACAAAGACCAAAGTGCCTACTATCATCATTTCTATTAAACATTTACTGGATGTCCCAGCCAATACAGCAACAGAAATGGAAAAATAAATATTATTTGTATTGGAAAACAAGAGATAAAATTTTAACTATTTATTCCTAGATTATTTTGTATATAAAGATATCAAAACAAATCTACAGATAAATTATTAGCATTTACAAGTGAGTGTAGCAAGTTTTTGTAAAACAGGCCAGTTTCAAAACCCAAATTATTTTAAAAAGCCAGCTATAAAGAACTAGAGAGAGAGAGAGAGCATCAAATCCTACCACTAGACCACCATGGAGTGCCTATAAACAATTAGAAAATGAAAATTCAAAATATATCACTTATTGCAGTATCAAAAATATAAAATAAAATCCTAAAAATAAATATTAAAAAAGATGTACAAGGTGTTAATCATACTAAGAATAGCCAAGTCACTCTTGAAGAGAAGAGGTTTGTTTCAATTATTGAATATTAAGATTTATTTGAAAGCTACAATAATTAAGATGGTATAGTATTCTTGCAATAATAGATTAACAGATGCATACCCATGAATATAGGGGCATTTGATTTATGATATATATGGCACTTCATTGCAATGGGCAAAAGATAATCTTTTCAATAAATGCTTTGGAAGCAGAATAGGTCTCCATATGATTAAAAGAAGAATCTTAACCCCTGCCTAATACCATTTAAAAAAATCAATTACAGATAGTGTATGTAATTGTAATAGGTTGCATAATACATTTATGGAAGACAGCATGGATAATATCTTTATAATTTTAGGTGAGAAAAAGATTTTTAAGCAGGAAATAACACCAATCATAAAGAAAAAGATGGATAATTTATTTATAGTCAAGTTAAAAATTTTGATTATCAAAGGAAACCATTAAGAGAGTGAAAATGCAATCCCTAGAGTGAGAGATGTTTGCAATGTTTGCAGCACACATAACTAACAAACTCTAGTTTCCAGCATAAAAATCTCCCACAGATCTATAAAAAGACAGTACAACAGAAAAATGGGCAAGAGACTTGAACAGGTATTCCACATGAAGACAATGTGTTCACATGACAATGTGTCTACCTTCATTAATAATCAGTGATAATGAGAAAAATGAACATTAAAACCACAATGAGATTGCACTACATAACAACAGAATAGCTATTTTTAAAAAACTGTTAACACGTTTTCCTAAGGCTTCACAGCAATCAGACTCCTGTATGCTCCTGATGAGAGTGTAAATCAACACAACCATGTTGGAAAACTGCTTCCCAAAGCTGAGCATGTATACATCTTATGACTTCACAATTTCACCCCTAAATGTATAGTCAGAAGAAATTCATGTCTACATAAGCCAAGAGATAATTCACAATAGCCCATGCTGGTAACAACTCCAATGTCCATAACTAGTAGAATGGATAAATAAAATTTGGCATATTTGTACAGTGGCATACTATACAGCAATGAAAATGAGTCAATAACTGCTATGTTCAAAACATGGGTGAATTTCACAAGCCAAATGTTAAGCCGATTCATCCAAACACAAAACAATACAAGTTTGATTCCTTGTGTATAAGGTTCTAAGACAGGCACAATTAAGCCTTAAACCATAGTGTTTAGGGATGCAAATTAGATTATAAGGTTATAAAGCAAAGCAAACAAGGGATTTGGTGAGTTAGAGAGGGGGCAGTTGGAGGACTGCAGGAATGCTGGGATGATTTTATGTTAACCTGGTTAAGAGTTTACACAGGTGCTCATTTTGTGACTATTTATTAAAGTATACATTTATATTTTAGGTTATTTTCTGTGCATGTGATATAATTTTTCAATACAAAAGGGATGACTCAGATGGACAAACAATCCTTGCCTTCTCCCTCCTTTTTCTTTTCCTCCCCCTCCTCCCATCTCCTCTTGTTTTTTTTTCCCAGGCATCTTCTAGGTCTATATATCCTAGAACTATTTTATGTAAAAAACAAAATAAGTACCTTTCCCAAAGATTTTTGTTTTGTTTTTTCTCCCACTGTTTTATTCCTCAAAGAAGAGTATTCTGGAAGACAAGTTAAGAAAGAAGAACCGACTGGAATTGTTAGTCACCTAGGGGCTTGTCTGTGGTACATTCCACATTCCATTAGTTTCTGCAATTGTGGAGGTAGGAGGAGGAATACTATTTAGGGTTTGGAGCTCTGATGGTAGTGAATAAACTCTGGTTGAGATTTAAAATACATCCTCTTACTCATGGTGATATAGGTGATCTGATTTTATCTTGGGTCAAGGAACTACCTACCTGCTTGTAGATGTGAGCAGATCTGATGAATGTTGTCCGGCTGCTCTGAGAATGAATTCATAAACACTCTCCTCCCTACCTGCCCTCTAAGCTGAGGCACAGGTGATGTAGGAATTGCCTCTGTGACAGGAAAAAGGGAGAAAACCAGGGAAAATTGAAGAATTGTCAGACCTTGTTGCATATCTGACTTAATGAAGGAGAGGAGGAGAAGATTGGGCAGAAGTGAGCTGGACTAGTCTGAGGACGGTTCTACAAAGTTGCAGGGAGTCCATGAGCCAGTCCATCAACAAAGGAGTTTTTTGTTTCCCAGGGGAAGGCCTTCCTCAGGATCCCTGTCACATGTAGGCACTGTGAGGAGCAGCCATGGGAGCTGCTGAAATTCTTTTAGTCTTATGAATGCTGAGATGGATGTAGTCTTAGATGTTGGCGCCCTCAGTCATATTTGCTTCCAGGAAGTCTCTTTCCTTAGTATGGTAGTATTTTATGACTGCATAACAAGGAAAGAGAAGAGGGGTAGGTTTCTGGGGACAGGCTCCAATGCCTCCTCAGGTGGGAATTTTGAGTGTGGACGAATCTGTTCCTGTGCCTTTTAAAAATCACCTTGGGAGTGAGGGCATGAAAATAACCCAGTCACTAAAGTTGAAACCCAATGACCTCAGCTGTCCATACTCTTCCAGTCTCCCGGAGGGTGTCGCGAGGTTCCTGCTTTTGCAGGCACCCAGGTCACCCCAGGAACCAGGCTCTGGGGGGATGAGGAGAGGCTGTCAAGGGCAGTGTGGTGGGCCTACCCTGAGTCCTGTTTCTTTCTGACACATACCTGTCGCGAGCACACACCATGGCCACGTAAGAACAACCCCAGAATCCTGCCATGGGGATTCTGACTATAGCAGGCTTTGTTCTGGAAGAGCAAGTCCAGGTTCTGAATGTTGGTTCTGGTGTGTTTGTCTTAGCTCTCTGAGCTAGTCCCATTGGCCATGACTTATTCCGTTTGGATTTCAAGTATTTTCCTGTACTGGTCTCACTTTTGTCTTCCTTCTGGATGACTTCTGATGCCTGTGAACAGGGATTGTGCATTTATCTTCTTATTTCTCCCCACAGAGGCTTTCCCTTCTCCTCCTCCCAACTCAGTCCTCCCTGCCCCTGGGATCACTCAAATACTTTTCCAGGAAACTTCTGTGGGCTACTTCAACCCTAACTCATTGTCCCTACTTCTGAAGTAGGGCATTGGCAGTGTGAACTGATCACACGAGGGCCTGCATTGTTGTCTAATTGGTTCCCTGTGTATCTCATCCTTTCTTTGCCTGGGAGCTCTCCTAGGAATCTGCTCTTTCTTTTTATCTCTGTCAGACCGTCCAGCACAAGGTAGGGCACCTTTATTTATAAGAAACTTCAAATGAACAATCGACAGGACTCCAGGGCATCAAGATCAAAACTGATGATCACCTTTGGAGCCTGACTGGGAGAATTACATTGCTTCTGGCAGCAAGACAAACCTCTGGAAGAGAAGCTAGTTTTAGGGAAAGATGGTAACATTTTCAACACAAGGACCTGAGAAGCATGTGGAACTTGCAGGTGGCGAGTTCTGGGCCTGCAGACGTGGGAGTCGCCATCATTGGGTAGAGGTTTCCTCTCTTATCCCATAATACTTGTTTACTAAACAGCATTAAATCACTCTCAAAACATTTGGTGTTATGTATTAGTCACAAAACTTCTCAGAGAGCAGCTAATCTCTGTAGAAGATGAGGCATGGGTGTGCTGAATAATAACCTAAGATTATTTAAGTAAAAGTATAAGATAACAAAAGTGATGTGTATCCTGGTGCATAAATGGTGGACACATGAGAGATACTGTCAGTAAGTCCTATTTGCTCCAAAGAAGAAGAAAACATTTTAGGCTGAGGAAATTCAAGGTGCAAACTTGTGCTGAATTTTTAAGAATGAGAGAGAGAAGGAGAAAATACCAGATGGGTGCAATTCTTTCATTTTTTATTTTTATTTATTTTTTTGAATTGTGGTCGCCTTCTGTCATCCAGGCTAGAGTGCAGTGGCATGATTATAGCTCACAGCAACCTTGACCTCCCGAGTTCAGGTGATCCTTCTGTCTCAGCCTCTCGAGTAGCTGGGACTACAGGTGTGAACCGCCATATGTGGCTAATTTTTTTTGGTGCAATTCATTGGCAAAACAGGAGATGGGAGTATGCAAGTCAACTTTGGACACATTCAGAAGAGTCCAAGAGATTCAAGTTGTCCACAGGATAAGGCCATAGCTACCCACCTATCAGATTTTAAACAAACCTTTTCAAGAAATAGTGTGACAGACACAGGTCACTGGGATAGAAGCTGCTAGTCTGCTCTACCACCTACTAAATAAGTGGTCTTGAACAAGACATTTAATCTTCCTGGATCTACATTTCCCAGCTGTAAAACCAATCCCTGTCTATGCTAAAGGGCTTTTGTGAGGAGCCAAAGGGAAAATATTTGTGAAAGTTCCCAGAACTCAGCAGTTAACGAATGTTGGTTATTATCATTATTTCTGACCTCGTTGAAACACACCAGTGCCTTCTTCATTCTCTGAATTCCTAAAGCCCCTAATGTTTATATCATGAATTTTTACCTACCTGTACCATCTGTTATTATCTGTTAATTGTTTCATGACTTTATAAGCACTTCTTAATTAAATCACAAACTCACTGTTGGTAAGAGTCTTTTTTTACACACCGTAGGTACATACTAGGTGCTCAAAAAAAATTATTTCAATGATTGATTTATATATTCACAAGGACCAAAATAATCCCAAAGAGTTCCCAGAGGAAACCGATCTTGGTATTGACATTGATGGATGGGGAAGTAATGACAGGTAATGTTCAAGAAACAGAATGCCTGGTGAGGGCAGTGATGTGAGATTGTAGCAGATCTCTTTTTTTTACTTTTACATTTGCAGATGCCTAATTCCACTAGAACATTCTATCAGGTTTTGAAATCATTTATCACCTTGGTGCTTTGTGAGAAATTCAAATGAAATAAAACCAAAAAAGAAAATATCCCTCTAACAGCTGGACAGCTCAGTTATTTTTAGGGGCAGGAAGAGAAGCCAGTGTTTGGGACTCAGCAAAACATCCCACTCTGTTTGGAGTTGACCAGATCTTGGAAATGCATGGGTCTAAGCATTTTCTCAGCTGCAACTTTCCAGCACGTGTATTTGAAAAAAAAAACGTAATCCATCTGTTTCTGATTCATTTGCATTGAACTCGTCAAAAAAAAACTGTTGACATGCCCTTTGCGTGGCCAAGTTCTCCATGAGTTTTCAAGAAACCCCAACATTTTTTTTGTTCTTTTTGGTGTCCTAGGGTTCTTGGGTTTTGCCTCCACTGGGAACCCAATGCTCTAAACGAGAGTCAGTCCAAACCTGCAAAGTTCTTATTTTCCTTCAAGGAGTTTCAATGGCTTCCAGAGTCTGACCATCTTGAAAAAAAGTTAAAGGTATTCCCAAGGTCTCAGATCTCCTGTCCTTGCTCCCAGAAGAGCCTGAGGGATGGCCCAGGAGAGGGAGAAATTGCTTCAGAGGCAATTTGGCCAGTAGACTAATTACGGGACAAAGAAGGTTTCAATTCCAGACACTGTGACCTTGAGTCAAAGCAGTTCCTTTTTTGTTCTTCAATTTCCCAAAATGTGGTAGGATAATGATATTGCAATTTTTGATCCATATCTTAGAGATGGCTTGTGTGGTTGATATGTGGTTTGTGACTCTAGGAAACAAAAATATCACAGTAAGAAATTATTGTTCTCCAGACACACAGATGACAGTTCTGATCTCTGTAGTAGCCTGTGTTCTGGGTATCTCATCTCTAGTACTGGCCTTAGACAATACTGAACCATCTATCCTCATTGCTAATTAGGTTTGGTGAGGCATCCAGCTCAGATATAGACTGAGTCCTGAGCTATGTGAACTGATCCACAAGGAGAGCAGGGTATTCATAGCCGAGTCCCCAGCCTCCCAGCTCAGGATACACATTTGGGCAGGCATGGAAAATTTGTGTCCCTGCCTGCATAAATATAGCTAATATTTCATTGGAGGAGGTAACTGTGTGCACTCTCCATAGAGCCAAAAGCAGCAAAGGCATTTAGGAACTCGTGACTCTCCTTTTAATTTTAAGTATGGAGAAAATTGGACTGGGAGAGGTAAGATAATGTGCCTATCACTTACCGGATATTGCTTTTGTGCCAGTTCTGTGTTGTGTGATCATATTTAGCAGCACTGGATGGACAATATTATCATCTTCATTTTGCAGATGAAGTAATTGGTGTGCAAAAGAGGGTGATACTTGGTCCAAAGTCACTCAGCGAGCATGTTGTGAACTAGAGTTTAAATTCAGCTCTGCTTTACTTAAGGTCATTTGACACATTGAGGGACTAGAGAGGAACCAGAAAAGAGAGCCCTTGCTCTCCAGGTCAAAGCCTGTCTCAAAATGTAACTGTTTGGTTATACCTTCAGTGTATATACCCTCTCCTCTGTAGTACTTCCCACACTCTGGTAGATCTACCAATGAATGGGCTGCCTGGACAGAAGACCACCATTGCAGAGGTAGAGAGGGTGATGAGAAGTGAAGGGGAACCAAATTTCCCACACTGGGGCACTGTGCAGGTGTGGGCCCTGTGGATGATCTTCAAAGACTTTGACGTGCCCACCATAGAGGAGCAAGCAAGCTGAGGTTCAGAAGTCAGCAGCTGACAGCAATGGACAGTGAATTCAAGGAAGGAGCCCCAGTACCTTATCTGTAGAAGACATTTGTTACTTTCTGTCTTTGTATCTATCAGTTTTTGCCCTAATCCACCAAAGGGGTGAGAGTGGGATGGATGGGAGGAGATGCTCTATGAGTAACCATGCTCCCTTTCTCATTCCTTTGTTCTTGAGGCCATGGCCTGGCCAGCATTGGGGGAAGCAGGAGATGATATTTATGTTACACGATGGCATTCTGAACAAGCCTCTGCTCATCTGTAATTTTTGGAAGTGAATAGATAGCAATGTGATATGCTTGGGTTGTCATTAAGGATGGGAAAGGGAATTTAACAGGGCCTGTCTGGAAACAGGGATTGGGAGAAAAGCAAATCACTTCATGTCTGTGCCCCGTGAGTTCTGGCTGCTTAATGGGCTGGTTATCTTCCTCTTTTTCAATCCATCTGCCATATGGAGGGAATATGAAGATGGAGCGTGTTCTTAGACATGATTCTTCTCTTCCTCCTCTCCTCCCCAGCACATTTTGCTTGGGTCTGCACTCCCTAGTTTTGGCCAGAAGAAGAAGACCAAGACATTGCCAAGTCGGCTATTCTTCCCAGATGAGCTACTCAGCACCAGAATGGCCACACATGGAGAGAGAGAGAGAGAGAGAGAGAGAGAGAGAGAGAGAGAGATTGATCATGCTCAAAATTGCCAGAGAGAGAAAGAGACAAGGGGGACACAGGTATGAGGGACAGTGGGGGTGGGGAAAGCAGCAAAGGGAAAAGAAGAGGAGGAAGAGCAGGAAGAGGGGGAGGCAGTGGAGGAGGACAGCAGAGTGAAAGGGCGAGAAGTGGGTTTGGGGTCAGAGTCAGAGCGGCTTCCTTTCAGGCCGGCTGCCCTGCCAGCTGCTAGAACATCTGCATCCTGGTGGGGTGTTTCCAAATGGAGCTGCTACTTCCTCAACTTCCCCACCCATTGACGAGCCTGCCCAGTTGAGTTCCTCCCAAAGTGCTTGCTCTCTGCTTGCTAATCAGTCACGTGTGCTCAAACAGCTAACTCAGCTCTGTACATGGGCAACCTCGGGTTCAGCCAAGGGAGGGTGCATTGCTGTTGGGCATCACGACTCCAGGTTCAGGAGGAGCTGGCCATGGTGCCCACACTTCCCTGACCTCTTCTTGACTAACTCTGGAGTTAGCAAAGGAGCATGGATGGGATTCAGGGGAAGGTGGGGCTCAGGGGACAGAGTTCTGTGTGATCTTAGCAGGTTGTGAGTCTTCGCTGAGTGTCAGTTCCATCATCTGTAGAACAAAGAGCTGAGGTACCTTCCTGATGATCTGGAACAAATGACAAATTATGCCATCTTGTTTTATTATTCTTGGTTATCTGATTCCTGAATTTGGACAGAAAGAGTTTGGGTGGAAGACGGAAGATGTTATTCCCTCCTCCTTGCCTTTCTTCTTCCTGCAGTATCTGAGGCCTATGGTGAGGTCCCATGAGGGTTTTCCAAAGTGATGACCATCTGGACACAACATCAATAAGCGTAGCTGATCTCAAATAAGGCAAAGTGAGGACAAAGGGAAGCCCAAACTTTATTTGCATGATGTCCACTTGTATACCTAATCCTGAGTTGTACCACATATCTTTAAAATAATATATATATAATTTTATATATATATAAAAGTGATGACTATCCTGGAGGGGGGGCTTCAGGCGGATTGTTTCAGATGTCAGAGCCCACTTCCAGCCTCGAGAAGATGGGAAAGTACCTCTTCCAAGCCTCCCTGGCTAATATGGTATCCTCTTAGTCTCTTCTGGGGTCCCATCCCCTGGTGTCACTCCCAGGCAACTGCCCCAACTGCTTCTCAGCAGACAGATAATTAATCTCTGTGAAGTTGCCACATGACCTGGAAGGTTCTAACTGCTAATTAGATGACAAGAGTTTCTTTCTCCAGTCTTCCCTGGGAAATCTCACTTGGAAAGCCTCCCTGCCCTTTTCCCACACGGTTGAGTTGCTGGTCCTTCCTCCTCTTTCTGTCTTCTTTTCCTTGACTCCCACAGTACCTGGGGACAGAATTCTGAGCAGCCAGACCTCGCCGGGCCAACTTCTATGGCTTTACTTCTGTGAGGATGAGAGGAGATTGTAGGAGACCTATTCACCTATTCAACCCTGTACTGAAAACAGGAGGCAGAAATGAAGGCTTGACTGGTGGGGGACACCCAGGAGGATGTTGGACAGACCTCAGCTCCTGTTGTTGGCTCTGGTCTAGAGCCACTCCTGTAATTTGCCTCTGGGGCTGACCACAGCCACACGGCTAGTGAAGCCATCCTCAGAGCCCAGCTAGCTCCCTCCTGCCCTGCTAAGATCCTCTTTGAAGGGCATGTGACCTGGTAGTGATACAGTGTGCCCTCCCCCAGCCTTGCGGGTTTATGGGGATCTAAATGAAGAGAGGAAAGTCCCTCCTGCAATTGCAGGCCTCCATCAACAGTGGCAGGCCTAGGTTCACCTGGTTCCTTGAAGTCATCCATTTTTAGGCTCTCACTTGGGCTCCCCAGAGCTCTCCACTGACTCAGGAAGTTCCTGTGCCCTCAGTGAACCGTGAGACTTGGAGCCCTGGGAAAGGGGGCCCGAACACTGAGGAAGCTCCAGCAGGAGATCTTGGAGCGGGATCAGTATGTAAGATTTGCTATCCCCAGGGGCAGCACAGGTACTGATGTCATTAGATGCCGCGGGTACATTTATGTGAATTCATGGACTACAAATCCCAAATGCCAAAGCAGGCCTGCAAGGCAAGGGGGAGATTGCCACTTGTCAAACACCTACTATGTACTGTGTGAGAATGTATCCACTCCTCACAATAATCTTACTAGGCAAGCCTCATTTCTCTCCTTTACCAGATGAGGACATAGAGGCTCAGAAAGTTCATGCAGACAGCCCAAGACCACACAGCACTAGTGGCAGAGCTGAGGCTCTAACCTCGGTAAGGGGCTGTCAGCATGTTTGGACCTTGAGGGACATGAAGGGGACACTCTATCACTGACTCTCCTCAGCTCCTAGTGGGCTCTCTCTTCCTTTCAAGTCCAATTCTTATGACTCTTCAAAGTCAGCTCCAGACTCAGACCTTCTGGGACAGCCACCCATGCCTCCTTCTCACACCTTCTTCTCTCCACAGGCCATCCGGAGTTATCCCAGCGAGCATGGGAAGAACCAAGCACCACATCCTCCCGCCATGTACTATCTTCCATGTGGACTGGGGACTCCAGGCTGGTCTAGGTGGGGCCTCTCCTTGTCTCGCTACCTGACACTCTTGCTATCGTCTATGCTCAGGGACTGGTGCAGCTAAGCCACAGAGACTTTTTCTGGGTTCTCATTTGCCCAGCTCTGATTTGAACTAGGGGCTGAGCTTCTTCCCAAAGAGTTTAGCTGGTTCTGCACTGAGGACAGCAGAATGCAGAGGAATGGCTGGTCACCCACATGGCCCTCATGCTGCCACAGACAGGTACTAGGTCCTTGCTTGAAGCACAATACTCCCTTTCCCCACCTGGGCTCCAGTGAACTTGCTGGTGGCTCCTTTTTTTGCCCAGATCTGTGTACAGTGAAGACGTGGTGCTGGCAAGTAAATGGAGTCACATTCACTATGACCCACCTGCTGATGTATACAAACATTCTCCTGCTAAGACACTTAATTTCCCAGATGGTGAAAAGACGTAGACTCTTTCCTCTAAGTCTGGTAAGTGGCCAAGGCTGCAAGCACTGCTGTCACTATTGTTGAACACACCTGCTTCCTCTGTACACTTCTGCCACCCCTGCTATGAGCGGTCATGCCTCCTATCCCAGGCCCCAGTGCTGCTGAGTACCACAGTCTCCCTCCACATACTGCTATAGACCCTTCCTCTATGCCCTGGAAAGATCTTGGGACCAAAGTTTTGTGGAGCCAAAGGTAACATGTCAGAGAATGCCTTACCACCCTCTGTGTGACATGCTTTTGTTGGGATCACAAGTGGAAGTGTCTGTGTTGTGACGTCTGGCAGCATTTTTGGTGGAAATGACTTTTTCTGGACATTTCCTTGCAGCTCATTTTCCCCCTAAGACCTGAGACGTGGCTGGACTGGGAGGCATGTGGGAAGGACAAGCATCACCCTGCCCTCAGAATGACCTTCCTTTGCTGGCCCCTCCTGCTATGTCCCTGGACCAAGCTGGGTTTCCTGACTTGTGCTTATTTTAAGAGAGTCCCCTGCTGGGAAGCAGCTCAACCCCTTATGAAATGGCTTCTCCACAGGATCATCCCACCTGGTTTCCAAACCTGTCTTGATCTCAGTCAGCTATGATGGGGAACCTGCAGCTCTGACCCCATTGCCTCTTTATTGCATCCTCTGCTGAGATTGGACGTGTTCAGGGTGGCATGGTGTAGACCATCATGTCCTCTGCATTCTTCCTGCCTCCAGACCTTCCATTGTGTCTTCTTGCTTGCCCAGAGCAGGTAGAAATGCACGTCCGAGTTGTGGTGTCTGGGACATCTTCCCTCCATTATAGTCACCAAAATCCTTCTTCTTCATGGCCAAGTGTAGCCTGCACTGCTTGGAGAAGCTCCTCTTGAATATTCAGTTCTGTGCTGAAGCTCCCTGTTTAACTCTCTCCTTAGTCTGAATCCCCACCCCTTATGATCACATGACCACTGACCACTTTATCCCCACCTTGTTCTCTCTCTGTCCAGATGGCAGGCCCTTGAAGAAGTAATTCTCACTGCGTGACTGATGCTCAGTGTACGTTTGATGACTGAGCGACCAAAAGCCAGGACCTGACTGATGTGGGGCCGGGAGGCCCTGGTAGTCCAGCTCCCTCCTGTGGATGTCTAGCCCCTTTCTTTGTGCTGCACTAAAATCATGAGGTGTTTAATTAAGATACAATACAAAGTGGCTCACACCAGTAATCCCAGTAGTTTGAGAGGCTGAGGCAGGAGGACTGCTTGAGCCCAAGAATTTGAGACCAGGCTGGGCAACACAGCACGCCCTTGTGTCTACAAAAACCTCCCAAAATTAGCAGACATGGTGGCACATGCTTGTAGTTCTAGCTACTCAGGAGGCTGAGGAGGGATGTTCCACTGAGCCTTGGAGGTTGAGGCTGTGGTGAGCCGTGACTGTGACGCTGCACTCCAGCCTGGGCAAAACAGAGTGAGTCCCTGGCTCAAAAAACAAACAAAAAAAGAAGTCTGAGAAATTGGCATCTTCTGTGTACATGCCACACTACATTTGGTCCTGCTATTGTCCTTCCACCACCCAGCTTGCAGCCCTGCAAATGCAGTTATCTGTCCATCCCTTCCAGGTGTCACCTTTCCACCTGCAAGGAGGGAAATTTAGATGTATGGATTTTTGCAAAGATTTTAAATCAGCAATAAATAACAAAAATCCAGCATGCCATTCTGCATATTTTATAACTCAGTCTAATAAAGAAATAATCCAAAATGACACCTGCTAAGAAAACTTAGTTTATTGAAATATGACTGTAATATAGAAAAGATGGCTAATGCACTAGGCTGTGTGATATTAATGCTCTATACTTCAGCTGGTGTGTTTAAAAGAAGTCTCTCATGTATTTTATTTTATTTTATTAGGAGCCATATCATTAGCTTTTAAAGACATTGTGGGTGAGAGAGAGAGGAAAAAAGAGATTTGAACTATTAAAAAAACTCTACCTTCCTTTCTCTACAAATGAAACAAACCAAAAAAAAAAAAAAGATTTTTTTTCATAAACATTTTTTTTCTGGCTGGGATATTAGGACAGTATATTAAATTCCCCCAAAAGGAGGCCCTAGAACTATTTACATAATAATGTCTCCACTGTGGTTGTGACAGATGGGCTTCACTGACGCAGACATACTGTTAGGGGCTTAGCAATAGATTAAAAAAAACCACCACAATACTGTGTAACATAATAAAAGTGTATTGTAATGTACATCATAACTTGTGGCCAAGGTTAAATTTGCAGTTGGAGTATGAAAGTCGTATTCCATTATACAAAATAGATGTTACACGGAAAAGCATTAAAGATGAGTTGACTCAACCATTTATTTTTAGTTTATATTTTATTCTATTTTCCTTGGTCCTATTTATGCAAGATATTTTTAATCATATGAAATGATATCGTTATGTGTCCCTGACCCCCCACCTCAGTGAGGGGCAGCCTGGGATCTTCAGACTTCCTTAGCTTTGTGGATTCATGTTTCAGGGGGCTTGGTGGCTTTGCTCTGCTGGAAAATGACTGTGTGTTTCTGGTTTTGCTTCATTCAAAGCTTCTTGCCAGAGCTGAGGCCAGCAGTAGCCTCTGAGGCTAGTCCCCTTTGGTTTCTGTAGAATCTTTGAAAACAAACTATAGTTCCAAGAACGTTCCCCGCCCCATCAAGAGGTGACAAATACATGAGAGCAAAGAATGGTGTGAGTAATTTCACGGAAAATGGTCTGTGAAGGAGGTGACCAAGTCTTCCTTGTTTAGGATTTGACCATAGCTCAATGGTCCAGCCCTCCTGAACTTACTTAAGCCCACCAACATGTTCTCCAAACACTCAAGGGAAGTAGTGTCCTCTTGAGAGAAGCATGCTGATAATAATGTCTAGGCAAAAATGAATTTTGGAGGCATGCTTAAGACCCTAGGCAGAAGTTGCCTTTCATAAATAGATTCTCTTTCCAGTGCCAGCTTGGGAAGTTTGGGTTATGCTATTTATGGAATGTAGCTTTTCTTCCTGCAAGGACCCAATCAAATGACATTAATCTTGATTTAAACAGCCTTTAGTTCTGATATCTTTTGTCTTGGTCAAAGCCAGAAGTTTCAGTAGAGAGTACAGCCTATCTATGGCAGCTTGGGGAGTTTTAGGGCATAACTTTAACTCAGAATCCTCCCTCAAGGGCCAGGACGACAGAACCATTAGAGAGACACTCAGCCTAGGCAGTGAACTTGGCTCAGGGAATTTAAGCTGGACCCAGTTGGAGATACTGGGTGTTTCTGTACTGGGACTGACCATCAAGCCCAGCAGGCACAAGAAGCTGACAGCTGGAGGCTTCTTTTGGGAGGAAGTAGACACCGTCTTCTAGAACTCTGTCCGGAATTCTTACTGATGCAGATAATGGAACATCAAATATAATGTGAGTATATGGATGCCTACATGGAGTTATTTGAATAGTCCTGTAGTCCACATCAACACAGTCCAATGGAAATAAAAATGCAAGCCACAAAGATGAGCCACAACATAATTTTAAATGTACTAGTAGCCACATTAAATAAGTAAAAAGAAGTGGTGAAATTAATTTTATTAATATAGTTTTAATTTAATTTAATATAGCTAAATATTCTAATTTCTACATGACATCATTATAAAAATGATGAGATATTTTACATCATTTACTTTATCTGAAGTCTTTGAAACCACATAGTCATTTATACTTAAGGTATATCAGGATTGGCATCAGCTATGCTTCAAATGCTCAGTGGTCCCATGTGGCCGTCATGTTAGACAGCACAGTTGGGATCAAATGATCTTTTTCCTGTGAAGTTCTGCCACTGGTGTGGTTGGGGGAGTGGATTCAAGAATTGTTACCCATTCTAACTCAAATTTCTTTTTTGAGTATTTATATTTTAATCACTTATTAACTTCTAGCAAGAGTGATTGAACTTTTGAAACTCTTTCTGACATGGTTGGGAGAGATATAGGTAGGGTGGAGGTAGCACTGTTGTGGAGTTTTGTATACCAAGGACCATCAGGTGGCAGCTGGAGGGACAAATCTCTAGGAAGGCCTTGTGCTACGGGGAGAACAAACAGTTGCAATGAGGAGGTGAGCAGTATCAAGGAAGTGTACTGGCAGTCTCATCACTATTGTCGTGAGAAGCTTGTAGGACTGGAATTGACTGGTTGGATTTGCTAGCCTGGCTTCACAGCTTTGGAGTCAATCACTAATCTCTCTGAACCTCACCTTTCTTATCTGTAGTGTGGGGATAATAAGTTTTTTCCTGTTTTCCTCACAAGAGTATTGTGAGGCTTGAATTATGTGATTCATGGAAATGGCTTCTTGTAAACACTCCAGTACTGCTGCAGAGTTAATTCAAGGTTTTATTAAAAGCCTGGCCTAAGTCAGGGAGTGTGGACGAGGAGGAGGGACCTCCTTTGGAAAGATACAACTCAGATGGAAAATGATTAGAGACAGAATAGAATTCTGGAGGAGTGGTTCACATAGACAGTCCAGGAGCAGACAGTGGAGAGAGTGTGTGGTGTCAGTGTAGAAGGAAGCACAGGCTTGAAGAGGTGGAGGGGAACAGGGAAGAGTTTTCCTGAAGGAAGACAGGGCACAGACAAAAGCCTGGAGTGGGAATGAAAAGCCACACCCTGTAACTATTAAGAAACTTCCTTAGTAGGACAGAAATGGCATGGAGGAGCGGCCCACAAGGTCCCTTCCTTGCCAATCTCTTTCCCGAGGAGTTATCCATCAGACAGAGGCCAGACTTCTGATGTCCATGTCTTCTGTTGTGTCCTGAAAGTGGGTCACCCACTGCAGATGAGATTAGCCCCCTTAAGGAAAATATGAAATACGACCACAGTCATGGTCTGATAGTCACCAGGACAACCCTGGGAGCTCAGGAGAAAGGATCTCTAATCTCAGACTATCTCTCTGCTGCTAACTCTTGTCCCAGGAATACAGCTGGACAGAGGCCGTGAAAGAAAATTGTCAAGCATTTCCAAAGGTTACCAGGACTTCTGGCTTTGGAACTGGCTCTTATTTTAATACTAGGGTGTTTTTCATCATGAATCCACAGTTTTCCACATCTACACAATTTGGACCTCACCTGCATGCACAGTGGGTGCCCCTTCATTTTCTCAACAAGAACACACAGATGTCCCCCCAACACACACACATAGTGCACACACACACATACACACGTTAAAACCACACAATGCTTGGCAACATGGAGGCCAGAATTGCTGTAACTTGAGAGCAGGACACTCATTAGCAAAAAATGCTAATGAGTCTGTTCATCAGACACCCAAACAGGTAACTGTAGAAATGACACTAGAGCATCCCTGTCCCCTCTTCTTTCCTCTCCTGCCATTTCTCCATCAACTCTAATATTCTTCAAGCTTTGGGGTCTTGTCACTTTTCTCTCCTTCCTTAGGTACATGGTTTTCCAGGGTTCAGTTGGGTCCAGGAATGTGGAATCTGGAAGAGGCCAAATTACCTTTGCAAATTGTTTTCAGCAGTTTGGGTGAGGGTGAGGACTTTCACAGAGTTCTTTTTGCCCCACAAGCCCTCTGCCCTGACCAGGCCATCTCCAGCTCTTCTGAACTACTCCTGCCCTGACAAAAGAAACTGCTCTGTCTGGATGTGAACAATGTGCTACTTTCTAGTACTTTCTTATTGAGTGGAAAACTCTCGCTGTTTCTGGCCATTTCCTCTTTTCCATGTGCTCCTTTCACTTAGTGCAGAGCTAGGTCCAAATCAGTAAGTAGATAAATCTGTAGGGTAGATGGATAGAAAGACACAAAATTGTTAGTTTACAAAGTAATTCCATATGCTGGTCAAATCTTGACTTTAAACACTGGCCTATGGTCTGAGATAAAGCCCTGGTTTAACCCAGAATTCTCTTACCAGTCAGAAAATGGCAAACCTTATTCTAGAAAAATTCTTAGTCTTAGCCCTGACTCCTACTGCCATAGAGATGGATAGACTGAGCTATCATAGGTTCACCAAATGACCCGTCAAACACAACCAGACCTGAGAATGGCCCCAGTGGTGCTGGAAAAATAAAGACAATGGAGCAGTTGATTAGTCCAGGAGCAAAGCATTTTGGCATTGCCTACTGTTCTCTCCTGACAGCTGGGGTTCGGCTTTGCCCACTGGGTGTTCTCCAAAAGCAAAGGTTAAAGTCACTCTTGGGTTCCAGAGGTTTCTCCAGCTTTGGAGCAAAATTTCACCCCCAAAATTTAGAGTCTAGTTAGTTTTCACAGAGTGGGATGGCTATATAGACTCCAGAGGTCCCAATGACTGTGACGTTATGATTTCAATCTGCAGAAAGGGAAACTAGCATGTCCTCTGAGTCATCTTTGTGCCAAATATTGTGCCAGGTGTTCTCCAATACATGATTTTACTTCATGGGCTGCACAATACCCCATGACTGGGGATTATTCCAGACAGAACTGAGAGGCCCCCCTGAAGTAAGCAGCTCCCTGAGTGTCACATAGATGGCTACCAAACACCCAAACCTGACATCTCTGCCTTGTGCCAGCAGGCAGACTTTGAATGGAAAAAAATGGAATGGACAGAATTGATGCAGAATTGAGCAGCGCGCACAGGATGAATCAGGATGGGATTTGAATGCATTTCCCATTTCACCTTCTCTTCTTCCCAAAAGGCTCTGACAAGCCCCTCCCACAATGAAGTGGGATGGCCAGAGTGCATACCTTTTCCTTAGGATCTGCATTTTTAAAGGAGGTGAGTGGTTTGAAAGAGAAGTGTCCCCAGTAGTGGAACAGCAGCATCTAACTGATGATAAGGTGGTGAGAGGCTGAGGTGGAGGGTCCTAAGGACTGATGGAGATGCCCTGTGTTTGGAGCCTGTGCACAAGGCTGTTCCTGATGAATTTTTCCTCTGCCAGGCCCTCTTCCCTCTGCCCTTTCTCTCTGGCTCCTCTGTTTCCCTGCTTTCTTTTCAGGACTCCGAGTTGCTAGGCAACTCCAGTCTGGAGCTGAGGTTCTCACTGTAGCAAGCAGCTTCCACGCAGGGACAGGGGGTCTGATGGAGCCCATGATTACAGGTGTCTGTGCAGAAAGGAAGACATTAGCAGTGGCTTCTCCTCATTCCCTCCTTACCTCCCAGAGATGGAGGAAATGCCAGGTCTGGGCAAGGGAAGCAGAGTTTTGCTTAGGCCATTTGCCATTTCTCCTTTCTGTTCTGTTCTCTTCTCCCACCAACAGGGCTTCCTTTCATGCAGGCCCCAGAATCCTTCTGGTGCTCTTAGCCTCCTACTGTCCCCACTCAGACCCATCCCAATCCTTGACACTTCACCTGGAGCTGCCCTCAGTTCTCCCATTAGGTGCATCACACTTAAGTGGGCAGACCTCCCTGGCTTCACTTCAGCAACGTGTCAGTGGGCTGTGGTTAGGTGAAAGGGCATGCAGGGTCCCTCACCTGTCCTGGAGCTTGAGTGCTATAGTGGGCACGTTTGCCGTGTGCACAGGTGGCTCAGGAGAAGGGATGACTGTTCGTGGTTGACCGGAGCTCATCCCAGGGGCCCAGAAGGGCAGCAGCGGTGCCACATTCAGTAAGGTGCCACATTCAGAGGAAAGCCTCAAGGGCTCTTTAGGCTTCTGTTCTGCGAGTGCAAATGTTCACTGAGCCCATGTCATGTGCCAGGTGCCACCCATCTCACGCTGGGGATTCTGAAAGCAAGAAAACATTCATGATCTCTCACCTCCCAGAGCAAATATTTATATCAATGGAGACAGTTAGCAAATAATAGACAATTAGACAAATGATGTGACTTCGGATTGTGGTTTTGACAGTTTCCTTCTGGAGGAAATTGTGCTGCTCAGAGTTGGAGGACCCTGGGTCCCTTCTGGAAGTTTGCACCCTTGATCAAGCACCAAAGCCCCGGAGCAATTGAGTGGTAATCTGGCCTCCTAGATCCCCCACTGAGCAGCAGCATTCAGGATAAGACTGTGAAGACTGAGGGGCCGAGGTGGTGGCCTACTGGCGATTCCCAGGCTAAACTGGTCTCCTGATTGAAAGTTACTGCTGTTAGTCAATGGAGCTCTGGAAAGCATGTGATCTAGATGAGGCCCATCAGAGCTCAATGAGTGGTTAGGGAGGGGCAGATGATCTGAAGTTGGCCAATCAGAGTCCAGCCCTGCACTTTGGGAGGGAGGAGCTCTCGTTCATCTGGTTGTCTCTCATGCGGGGGCTGTGTTTGCTCTCCTAGAGGAGTATGCAGTCAACTCAGAGGAAGTCAGAGCCATGCAGGCTTAGGAGCCAGCTGGGCCAGAGGCCAGAGCGCCTTCCAACCTTTGGGTTTCATAAGCCGATATATTCCTTTTAAGATATTTTTATTTATTTAATACTTAAGCCAGCTTGCATGGGTTTTTACTACTTGGCCCAGTAGGGTTTCTCTATCCACATATATTTATCACTTTTCTTCTTCCCGGAGTTCCAAGTATCCAGGGCTGGCCTCCAGATTGAGGAGTCAGATCTTAAACTAAGTTTTCCTTAGACCCTCAACTTTCAGCCCAGGGGTCGCCTTCTTCCCTTCTCTTTCTGTCAAAACACACCTGTCCTGTGCTCTATCTCTTCAGGGTCCTGCCCTCTCAGGATATTGATGGTTAAAAATTGTTTCAGGTCACTTTGGGAGGCCGAGGTGAGAGGATTGTCTGAGCCCAAGGGTTTGAGACCAGCCTGGGCAACTTGGCGAGACCTCATCTCTACAATAAATAAAAAAATTAGCCGGGCATTGTGGTGTGCACCTGAAATTCCAGCTACTTGGAAGGCTGAGTTGGAAGGATCACCTGAGCCCAGCAGGTCGAGGCTGCGGTGGCTGTGAGCCTGTCACTGCACTCCAGCCTGTTTGACAGAGTGAGACTCCAGCTCAAAAAAAAAAATTGGTTCAGGTATCATTATCCTGTGTGGTATTTTTACACTTGGATTATAGTGCTTCATGTCATAATCCGTGAAACTAGGTTCTAATGGTGGAAGTTCAGACCCAGAGGCAGGCTGCTGAAGAGACAATTTTGTAGATGATCCTCCTAGTCCCTTGGAAATTCCTTGGCTGCATGTTCAGTTACTCTGCCTGTGTCCGTGGCTGTGATCCAACTCTTCTGGCTCATAGTGAAATGCCAGGGCTTCTACCACTGTGTAGAGGTCATGTCCTTCTCATAGAAGGCAGGGAAGGTTCTGAGGGGAAGCAGGCATCTGATGAGCCTCTGAGTCCTGGAGTGGCCTTGACTAGTCCGTGACCCTGCAGGGCTTTACTCTTCTTGTATATAAAATAGAGGTGTTTTATGAGCTGATCCCCAAGTTCAATTCCAGCAATGATGTATTGAGTGGAATGTCTGTAACTCTGAGTGACCTGTGGAACTTTTGTATTTTAGGGTAAAAGAGTCCTCACAAGGCTTGTTAAAAGGGTATTTTTCAGAGTCCGCTCACATTTCACAATCTATTCAAAATTGTCTTGATTCCTTTGGCTGGTTTCAGGCTTGTGTTACAATTTACCTTAATTACATATAGGGCAGTGGATGGGAAGTGTAAGGAATTGAGCATCAACTGTTAGGACATTCTAGCCCCAAAGTAACCCTTATCCAGATAGCCAAGACCTTGAAAGAAATGCAGTATGACTCTGGGTCTGTTTACTCATCTGGAGAACGGGAATAACATCACTTACTTTGCTCACAGATTTGGTTGTGAGTGAGAAAACACATTAAATGAAAATGCAATGAAGAGATAGAGGCTGTATAAAACTGGAAGGGGAGCTTTCTGCTTTTAGCTTGGAAGAAGCCAAGGTGTAACTTTCTTCTATCTTCTCATATCCTGGTTTATTTGACACTAGTCACATTCACCATTCTACCCAAGTTTGACCCCAAGCAATCCTGTACCTGATATGTACCAGTGGGAAAATTGTGCCTTGTCTGCCCTTGACCCTTGGATCTGTGTCCAAAAGAGGTTGACGATGACATCACCAAGGCAACCAGTGACTAGAAGGATGTAAGGATTATAGTGGAACTGGCCATTCAGAACAGGCAGGCCCATGCTGAGGTGCTACATTCTGCTTCTACCCTGGTCATCAAAGTTCCTCAAGAACCAGCCAGAGACAGAAAGAAGCAGAAAAACCGTAAGGACAGTGGAAATATCACTTTGATGACATTGTCAACATTGCCCAACAGATGCAGCTCTGATCAACTAGAGAACTCTTTGGAACCATTGAAGAGCTCCTGGGGACTGCACAGTTTGTGGGCTGCGGTGTTGATGGCCACTATCTTCGTGACATCATAGATGACATCCACAGTGATGTGGTGGAATGCCCAACTAGTTTAGAACTGTAAAAGAAACGATTTCAATGAAGGATAATTTGACAACCAAAAAAAAAAAAAAAAGTACCGGGGGAAAGTGTCTAATTTTGGAAAAGCACTTAGGAAAGTAGTATTTATCTTGTGCCACACCCAAGGAAGCAGATGGTGTAGAACTCTATCTCTGACAACGGGAAGTGAGATGGGGGCTCAGAGTGGAGAGGGTATCAGCTTAGCCTCACACAGCAAGTCTCGGGACTGAGGTGCTGTCTGCTGGCAGAGCAGGAGGCCTTCCTCCCGGAGCCCTGTTGGCTCTCTCTCCCCCTCATTTCCAGGTTAGAGATTTGAGTCAGAGATGAGGCAAACGCTTAGGCAAGGAAAAATGTTTCACCAGCTTGCTCCACAGGGAAAGAGAGTCCGTGAGATGATCTGGAGCTGAAAATAGAGTGCCTCAGGAAAGAACCTACCAACCGATGACTATCTCGTGGTGGAGGTGTGGGGGGCCTCCTCCAGGAAGATGGGGGTTGAAATGAGAATGCAATGTCGCTATCTTGTGGTACTGCTGCACGCAGATGCTCTGGGCTGGGATTTGGAATCCGTGTCACGAGAAAGGGGTCCCGCTGGAAAGGCTCGTTTAGCAATGCTTTCCTGCTGGGGTCTGTGGAACATCCTGACACAAGTCCAGGGCTTGAACAAGGGCCAAGGACTTATCCAGAAACAGCAAGCCTTGTACAAAAGATGATCCTGGATTTAGAACAGATGAAAGGTACTTTGAGGGAGTTCAAAGAACGGGCACATGCTCCCCGATGGCTGCTTGCTGGATATTTTGAGAGACGACTGGGGCACGCTTTACCTCCCTGCTTCTCCCAGGGGTCTTTTCCAGCACGGTTTCTCTCCATTAGTATATTCCAGAGCTTTCGAGCTTGAAAGTCTTAATATGGAAATTCCTGCAGCTGTGGAAACAGGCCTCTCCCAGTTGGGGTTTGTGAAGGCCGTTATACTGATGATGTTCATGGTGGTGATTAATTGGCACTCGTGATGGACATGGTGACAGCAATGAAACCAACCTGTTTAGGTGATGGAAAGATGCAGTAGGTGGGCACATGGTCAGGGTGGGATGGTGATGATGACGACAATGGCAGAGAGCTAAATTTTAGAAATTTGTTGAGAAATTCAAGGAACTAACCTTAATTTGAATTTCATTTTCTTGTCTAGCAAAGTAGATTATTTGCAGGAAAAAAAAGTATACCCCTGGGGAAGGGGAAAAGAGAATACCTTTTGCCTCTGGCCAGTCTTGTCAAAGCAAATACTTGGTGTCAAGTATATCAAGCATCATGTCCCTGGCTTTCGGGTGGGGCATCTATGAGCCCTGAAAAACACATGTTGAGATACAAGCACAAGCTCAAACTGAGTGGTCACAAAACAATTTAGTGTCCTCTAAAATGTTGGAGTAATACAAAAAGGAGTCAATCATCCTCATTTCCCTGCTTTGAGCAGTGTCTGGAGAAGAAAAAGTCAGTCATCAAACCCTTCTTTAGGATCTGAGACAATCTCACTGCCTTTGAAGAGCCTTCACGGAAGGCTGTGCTTGGAATAGGTCCTTCTACTTCCCAATTTCCTCCCTTGAGTCACGACATCCTTGCCTTTCGGAGTCACTGAGTGCAAGTGGTGAAATGATAACATTACAGCAAAGGAAATTTGAGGTCTAGCTGACTCCAGGGCATGGCATTGATGGTACCCCTAACAGCAAGCGTCCCTGAGACCTAAAAAAAGGGGGGAGCAACATTAGTTTCAGTTAATCCAGCTTCACGGATTACCAAAGAAAAGTTGAACCAAATTTAATCAGTTCCCATCAAGTAAAGAGACAGTCTCAATTGATGTTGGTACAATTGTTAAACATGAGAAACTTAATGTCAGACTTTCTAGATTTCCCTTCTTTAATTTCTTCTTCCCTATCGGTGTCCCTCACCCATGAACCCCTGCCTCAGTTGTGCACAATTACTCCCTCCAGTCCAGAAACAAACTCCAGTGAACACATTCACTCTGAGATGTCTGGGCAGAATGACAATAACACTGCTGCTGACTCTGTCCCATTTTGAATGTGTGCTCCCTCCCCAGGAGATTGTCTTAACAAAAGAGGCTGGAGAGGAAAACGCTTACCAGGAAGGAATTGAAGATAGTAGATGTACATTTTGCTCATTAAACCACACCACGTAGGTGGTACCATGTGCTAGGGATATGGTAATTGTGGCTTACTGAGGGGTCTGTGTGTTCTTTGGGGCTATAGTTTGCCTGCCTTTTTACTGATTGTATGAGGGTAACAGTATCCTATGAACACTTGGATTACCAGAGGGCCCACCTTTTCCTAGGTAGTGGTTTCTTCCTGAGAAAAGGGCAGGGCAGGACAATCAGTTTTTCTTTAAAACTGTTTTTCTTGTTTTATTAACTCTTGTTTTTATAGTGAATAAAATTTTTCTGCATGCTGGTTAACTAGAGGTGTAATCGAAAGGAATTATGCAGAAGGAAGTAGAAAGCTCAAATATGTATAAAAAGGATTTGCTCTGCTGGTTTTCTTAGGTCAGGAAGTTAACTAAGAAGACTCCTTAGCATGCACAAGTTTGGAACTAGGAATAAAGTGAAGGTTAGAATTCTCATTTATGTATATACATGGATGCGTTTTTATAAACATACATGGATGAGTTTTTATAAAGTCAAGGGACTAAGGACCAAAAAAAGATCCAGAAAGGAGATCTGAGAGGCAGCAAAGAAAAAAAAGTGGTGTAAATTCCGGCCATCCATTGCCATGTGACAAATCATCCCAGAACTTAGTGATGTAAAATACAGCAATTATTGTATTGTTTCATCTGTCAAAGTTCAAGGGGTTGAATAGGCTCAGCTAGACAGTTTTGTCAGGGTCTGTCATATGTTTACAGGCAGATAGTGGGTGGTGTTGGAGTCACCTCAAAGG
This sequence comes from Carlito syrichta, assembly GCF_000164805.1. Classification (NCBI taxonomy): domain Eukaryota; kingdom Metazoa; phylum Chordata; class Mammalia; order Primates; family Tarsiidae; genus Carlito; species Carlito syrichta. The sequence continues at coordinate 407,082 of NW_007252908.1, read as the reverse complement.
CTTTCTCACTTGCATATTGGTGGTTGATTGCTGGCTATTGACTGGAACTTGAGCTGGGCCTCTTAGCCAGAATACCTACATGTGGATTGTCTCTATGGCCTGGGCTTCTTCACAACATGGCACCTGGTTTCCAAAAAAGAGTATCACAAGAGAACTGGGTGAAAGCACTATCCTCTTTTATGTCTTGGCCTCAGAATTCTCATAACATCATGTTTGCCATAGGGACAGTCCTACTCAGATCCAAGGACAGGGACCATAGACCCTGCATCTCCATAGGAGGAGTGTCCATGTCAGCAATAAGAAGAGTATGTGGGATGGGAGAACTTGTTGAGGCTGTCTTGGAAAATACAACCTGCCATGGGTAAGGTAAATCCAGATATTAGTGGGAGGAATTAATACTTTCAAACCCAGCATAATTAGACAGCAAAACAAAGAAGCATCTGATCAGATGGGTGATTGTATAACATGTATAACAATGGCAAAGATGTATCAAGGATGAGTAGTTAGTGAGGTCTGGGATAGTTGGAGCAGACTTGGTAGAGGAAGCAGGACTTTGAGCTGACTTTGAAGCCTGGGTAAGGTTCATTCATTTATGTTTAATTTATATTCCCCTCCCCCAGGAAAAGAAATGACAATACACAAAATTTTAATTATTGGTAATTTCTAGATACTAAGACAGCTACTTAACATTTTTTAGGCATAGCTTCCCCTAGTATTTTCTCCCCGGGGAATGTATTGGAAATTACAAACTTGGACTCCTACCCAACATTTTTACTTACGATATTTTGTATTTTCCTGAGCTATTAAATATTCCTCCAAAACATAATCTTGAATGGCTGCATAGCACTCTGTCAAGTGAATATACTATTATCTACTTTTCAACCTCTTACTTCTGGAAATTTAAAACGTTCCATTTTTTTTTTCTATTGCAAAGCACACTATGATGAACATCTTTATTCAGAAATCTTGGTACTTGCCAATGATTATTCTCTTAGAATTAATTCCTAAAGTAGATTTACTGGTCAAAAGTTATGCATGTTTAAAAACCTCTCATGCATCTTGTCATCATGGATTTTAGGGCAGGTGGTGCTCACTGCTCAGCCTGCCAGGTGAGTCCCTGTTTATATGCAGGTTTGACAATACTGGATGTTACTGGCCTCAAGGGAAGATTTCTTATTTGAGACACAAAGTGAGTCTTTGAGCTTTACTTTGACTTTAGCTAATTATTAGAAAGACAACATTTCCCCATATATTTCTTTACTATCTAAGTTTCTTTTCCTGTAATTTGTTAGCTTAAATCCATTGCCTATTTTTCTATTGGTATTTTTCTTTTATTGATTAGTAACAGCCCTTTATAAATTATTAATCCTTTATTTAGCATATATGGTTCAATCATTTTTTCCCTCTGATTTGGTCTTTTGCTTTCCAGCTTTTTTTATGGTGTGTTTTCAGATGGAGGGACTTTTTTTTAGCATTTGTGTGGTCAAATCTAGTAATCTTTTTTATTTGTATATTTTTCTTGTGCTCTTATGCATGAAAGTCCTTAGCCATAATAATAGCAAACAATTTTGTTTTTCCTTTGTGTTTATACATATATAAACACATACACAGGCATATATAAATCATTTTCTTGAATCAGTTTGGACTGCGTTGTAAAATGTGTTCTGAGTAGGGGTCTCTTAGAGATTGTTTTCCAAGTATTTGCCCAGATGTTGGATGACAGGATTTAGGCAGGTGGAGGGAGAGGCCAGCATTCTGTGACTTGCACATACATTCAGAGTGAGGAGGACCTGATGAAGGAATTTGGCAGGACTGCAGGGCAATTGTACTCGCTTTCCAGAGGGTATGGGGTGTCAGGCAAAGGGAGGTGCCTTTTAGGAACTTAGCGCTATTGTGGGTCTGGGAGCAGAAAAATAAATAAAATAGAAATAAATAAAATAAATTTTCTTGCTCCTTGACATTCTCAAGGGCTTGCTAGGAGCCAGGTACTCTGAGAATTAAATGAGGAGATTTATATATATACACATATATATGTATATGTATATATGTATGTTTATGTATATGTATATATGTAAATGAGGATATATATACACACACATATATATACATATATACATCAACATACATATATACATATACATATATATATATCTCCTCATTTAATTCTCACCACTGTTTATGAGACAGGTACAATTATTGTCATCATTTCATGGATGAGATGATTGAGGCTTAGGACTGGGACTGAGATCAAATCCAACTGTGTTCAAAGCCCTGCGTCTAACCACTAAGTATCCATTTCTCCATGTCAATAAATAAGAGTTTCAGAAAGTTAATTCAGAAACACTGCACAGGTTAATAAGAGGAGGGAATGATGGGGGTCAGAGAGTCTACTGGAAGATACGTGATGAGGGTGATGGCAGGGGAATAAACAAAAAAGTTGAGGACAGTAGGAGAAATGAAGGATAAGCAATGGCAGGGAGACTGAGGGAGCACTTGCCATGCTCAGCGTACCTTTCATCTTTGTCCCTCACTCTAAATATTTGATGTCCCTCTCAAACCTAGACTGAAGTCTTCATCAGCTGATCTTGGAAAAACAGAATTTTCCAAGGGCCAGACATTCTTGTGTGGAAACTGAGAATGGTATCAAATTGTTCCCATCCATCCAGGTCCTTGAAGGAAGCCAGTATAATTAAGGGAATTTACTTTCAAGAGATAAAACTTCAGCCATCAATATATTCATCCATCAATAAACAGGAAGAGAAGTACAGTGGGCATACGTGCTGCACCACGGACCATGAGGTACTCAAAGACACATCAAACAGAGTCCTGCCTGCACAGAGATGAAAGTTGAGCACAGAAATAACTTGCACATACATGCATACCCATCATATGAAATGGAAAGTGTCATATCCCCCCCAAAGAGGCCTAGTTAGGTGGTTGGGGAAGGTCAGAGAAGACAGAACTATTTCTGTCGGGAGGGCCAGGTACAGATGGAATCATGAACTAATAATTAGTTTCTAAGTCAGAATTGTGCTGGGGTTGCTGCAAGGAACTGATAAGAATTCGGTGTCATGAGAACTTTCAGTCTTTGCGATCCCTTTAACCTGCCTTCCTATAGGCATGGGTGATTCCTTTGGCATTTTTTCCTCCTTTCCCCAGACCCCAAGGTAGTTTACTCTTCACTCACAAGTGTGCCATGCTGTCATTACAGTAATAGAGTAAGCTCAGTTGCCTTCTTTCTATATGCATCTAAGGTGATCTAAGAAGGGGCACAAAGCAGAGGAAGAAGAAATAAACTGCAGCTCAGTGCACAGAACATGCGTCTTTATCAAAAGAATTACAGAATGGATGCTGCTTTTATTCTCCACCCAGCACAAACTGAAGTCCTAACTCTATTTTACAGTCTCCCCTAATAACTCATGCTGTGTAAATCATCCACAGCTCTTATGTTTATATCTCCAATTTGGTCCTGTGGTTCTTGATAGCTGAGCAATTACAAGTAAGCTTAGGTCTGCAAGAGCACCCTACTACATGGCTTTGAGACTCTTTTGCCCACTGGACAGGCCCACTGAGAGGGACAGCAGGACCTTGGCTGCTTAAGAACTCCTGGGGTTGAGTCCCAGACCTGTGAGTTCCCAACTGTCAATTCCAAGCTGTGTGACCTTGGAGAAGTTACTGAATTTCTCTAAGCACCAGTTCATTAATCTATGAAAAGGGGATTAAAAAATAGTTCTCACTTACTAGGGATGTTACATGGATTATACAGAGTTGTGGAGTGAGCATTCAGTATATGAGCAGGATTCATGTAGAATGAGGACAAGGAACAAAGAAAAATCCTGTGTATGTCCATAGGCTGTCCATGGTTGGATGCAGCAATGTGTTTCCTTGAGCTTTCCCAGTGCTGGATCAGTGTTCTTTGGGTTGGAAGCCATCATTTTATGGTTGCTTCATCAGTAGGTAGATGGATCTTACCTATCTTGTTGCAGGGTGGGTAGATCTTGGTGACTATGTTTTTCATGTTACCATCAGGTCTGGGAAATGTAAGTCTGAAACTGCAAACTTGTGATCATTCCCCTTGTACCAGTATGTAGACCAAGAAAGCACACGGCTCACTGCGTGGCATCAGCCAGTTTTACTTGTCTGTATCCCTCACTAGACCATGAGGGCCAGGAGGAGGGGAAGGGTTTGTTTTATTTAACTCTGCACTTTTAGGATTTGGCACAGCATGTGGCACATGGTAAACATTAGTTGAATATTTGATGAGTAGATGGTGTGACACTTTATCTCTGGCCATGGATTGGTGCCAAACTCCAGTTGGGCCCTCTAATTTTTAACTTACCTAAACATCACCACAATCTAGTAAATTAGGTACCCTAATTTCCAATGTATTAATAGAGAAACAGGAACTTAGAAAGGTTAACCAGGTCACTCAAGGGTAATGAATTACCTGTCTTCTCCACCCTTGGTATCTTTTCATCCTTAGATACTCAATTCTCAATTTTTTAAATGCCATTTATTAACCATATGGCATTGGGTAAGCCACAGACTCTGATGAAGAATCACGTCTGCTTACATTGAGAGCTGCTTCACTGTCTTGGGAATGTTTTTAACATTTTCTGGCTATTCACAATCTTGAAAAATAAGTGACTCATCATGATATTGTTTTGATAAAGCCTGAAAATGGCTTGTCTATTTTTAACGTTGAGTGGCAGTAACTAATAATATTAGGTTCTCTTGTCCAACCCAGAGAGGAGAGAAAAATGAAAGGTCACAAGGGTTGAGGAATATCTGTAAAGAAAAGAGGAGGGGGTGGTGCCCTGACAGCATCCAGGATAGAAATGATCCAATCATCTCAAATACTTTGCCCCAAACTGGGAGCTCCAAGCCACATCCGAGTCTATTTTCTTGGAAACTTGACGACAATTGTCACCAGCACTACCTACTTCATGTGTCTTTTCAGCTTCATTGGGGCACATCTCTCTCCAACACACTCTCCATGTATTTTCCTTTTCTGCTATATTTATGTTCACTCAGATCCTATCTCAACATTTTCAGCAACTTTCAGGTTATTGGCACAATGTAGTACTCAACTTTTGAATTTTTTGAAAGTATGAATGAATGAATGAATGGATGGATGAACAAACAAAGGAATAAATAAATAAGTTCATCTGGAGAGGAATTCAGAGTGTGTCCAAGCAATGTGTGATACAGAAGAGCAAGGAAGGGAAAAAGGCGGGGGTTACCTAATGGTTAGTGCCCAAGTTCTGGGGTCAGAAGGCCTGAGTTAGACTCTGGCTTCACTGCTCACCAGCTGTGGATTACTTACGTTTGCTAAGCATTGTTTTCCTCATCTTTAAAATGGGAGCCATGAGATTATCTCTGTCACTTAACTATTGCTCAGCAACAAACGTGTCAAAGCTCAGTGAGTTAAAGCAACCACCGTTTGGGGCTGGGAATGAATGAGGGTATGTGATCCAGGTTGGACTTCACTGGGGTGTCTCTCTTCTCCATTACCATCAGGCCAGTGGGGCTTGTACTTCCCAGGGGTTGGCAGAAGTGCAAGAAGGTGAGATAAAACACTCAAGACCTCTTGGTCTCTTGGGGCCTAGGTTTGGAATTTTACACATTCTCATTGTATATCATTGGCCAGAACAAGTCACATGGTCATGCTCAAAGTAAAGGGAGAAGTAGTATACTCTGCTGACCATAAGAACACCTCAAGGATATGGATGTAGAAGATAGGATGGGGGTAAAATGAGAGATACAGTAATGCATTTTACCATATTGCTTTGAAGAATGATTGGAAAAAATAGAAGAGATAGTTCTTGATAAGAATTTAGCATGGCATCTGGTATACTGTGAGTACTTTACATGGAGTTGGTAGGTTGCATGCCTTGTAAGCGATTGGTACATTATAGGTACTGTAGCTGTTATAATAACTATCACTTTTCGCTGCATTCATGCCAACATCTATTGTTTTTTTGACTTTTTAATAATACTATTCTGACTAGGGTCAAGTGGTATCTCATTGTGGTTTTGATTTGTATTTCACTGATGATTAGTGATGTTGAACCTCTTTTCATATGTTTGTTGACAGAAATGAAGACATTTGTTATCTCAAAAAGTAGAACTCATAGAGACTTTAGCTGGAGAGGTGGGGAAATGAGCTGTGTTTGGATGATAAAAGGGAAGTTTAATCATTCATCAAATTTTAGTGGCTCATACCTATAATCTCAGCACTTTGGGAGACCAAGGTGAGAGGATTAGTTCAGACCAGGAGTTTGAGACCAGCCTAGGCAACATAGTGAGACCATGTCTCTTCACACACACACACACACACACACACACACACACACACACACACACACACACACACCTGGGTGAATGTGGGGAGCACAACTGTAATTCCAGCTACTGGGAAGGCTGAGATAGGAGGATCACTTGAGCCCAGATGGTAGAAGCTGCAGTGAGCCATGACTGTGCCACTTCCCTCCAGCCTGGGTGACAGAGTGAGATCTTGACTCAAAGACTCAACAACAACAACAACAGCAGCAAAAACAGCAACTTAATTGAGCACCTCTGTGCCAGGCACTGCCCTACATACGTAGCATATATTTGAGAATAAAACAAAGATTCCTGCCCTTGTGGCACTTATATTCCAGCAAGAGAAGGTATACATTAAAAAACATAAAAACAGATAAGTTATGTAGGATGTTGATATATGCTATGAATGAATGCAGAGGAAAGTAAGGGAATTTGGCATGAGGGCTGTGAAATAGGCAGATGGCAGGTTTACATGGGGTGGTCAGAAGGGATTACTTAAAAAGTGAGAGCAGGGGTAACCTCTTTGGGTCCCCTACCACTGTGGGAGCTTTTCTGTCCTCTCAATAAATCCTGGTTTCTAAAAAAAAAAGTGAGAGCAGAGGTTAGAAAGGAGGTGATGGGTGAGTCAAGCTGACTATGGAGGGAAGAACATTCTAGTCAGAGGAACTCCAGAACAAAGGCCCTAAAACAGGGGTGCAGAGTGTGTTTGAGGCATAGCCAGGAGGATGGTGTGGCTGGAGGTGATGAACGAGGGAAAGAGGAATAGTAGTTGAGGCCAGAGAGGTCATGGGGAGGGAGGGCTTTGTAGGTCATTGCCAAAGGCTTCAGTTTGCCCTTGGTGGAATGGGTAGTCATTAGAAGGTTTTAAACAGACACATGACACAATTCTTATATCAAATGATACAAAATGTATATTTCAGAACAGCTCCATGGCCTCTGTGTTAAGGACACATCCAAGGAGGCAAGGGAGGCTGTGGGAGTAATCCAGGAAGGAGGCAAGAATCGATTAAGCTTGGGGCGTGACAGTGGAGGTGGTGAGTATCTCAGATTCAGATATGTTTTGAAGGTAGAGCCAACAGAATCTGCTGGCAGATTAGCTGTGGAGTGTGACAGAAAAAGAGTCATGGATAACTCCAAGGTTTTTGGCAGAGAGGCTGAAATGGGATAAAATTGGAGGTGGAGTAGGATTGGGGTGAGGAAAAACCAGGGGCTCAATTTTGGACACGTGGAGTTTGAGAAAGTTCTCGAATGGAGATAGCCACATAGACAGTGGGAGATACATGTCTCAGATTCAGGGGCAAAATCCAGACTGGAAAGGCAAATTTGGGATTCATGAGCCTGCAACAGTATTTGAAGAATATAATGTGGGTCATATCAGCATGGGGGACTGATGAAAGAAAAGAGGACCAAGGAGCAACTCCAGAGCACTGGACATTCAGAGAGAGTGGAGTCCTTGGAGGTGGACAGTGTTGTCAAATGCTGATGGTAGGATAGATACAATGAAATTGGAAATTGATGGTGGATTCAGCAATGGGGAGGTCACTAGGGATCCCGATCGGACCAGTTCTGGTTGAGAGGTGTGGATCAAAGGTGGACTGGAGTGGATTTAAGCGATAAAGGGAGGTAGGAATTTGAGAAAGTGTAGATAATAGATAACTCTTTGAGGAGATTTGTTGCAATGAGGAATAAAGAAATGGGTCAATAGTTAGAGAGAATGGGTTCAGGAGAGTTGTATTTAATGACAGACATGATGGTATGTTTATGTGCTGGTGGTAATAATCCAGTGATATAGTTCGGATGTTTGACCCCTCCAAATCTTGTGTTGAAATGTGATCTCCAATGTTGGAGGTGGGACCTGATGGGAGGTGATGGGTCATGGGGGCAGAGCCCTTATGAATGGCTTGTTGCACTCACCACAATGAGTGAGTTTTTGCTTTACTAGTTCACAAGAGACCTGGTTGTTAAAAAAAGTCTGGGCTCTCCTCCCTGCCATGCCTTTGCTTTCACTCTTGCCATGTGACCTGCCTGTTTTCTCTCCACTGTCTGCCATGATTGTAAACATCCTGGGACCTCATCAGAAGCCCAACAAATGTTGGCGCAATACAGAAACATGAGCCAAAATAAAACTCTTTTCTTTATAAATTATCTCACCTCAGGTAATTCTTTATAGCAATGCAGAATTAATACATCCAGTAAGAGTGAAAAACTGACAATGCAACAGATGAAGGGTTAAAGGACACTGATATGGAAACCACCAAAGGAACTAGCCAAGATTTTCTGGCTTTTACTCCTGGTGTTCCTAGCCCCAGCAGGGATATTCATTACATTATCATGATTCTCTCCTATTCAACAATTGCCTCAAGTCCCACTGGTAGTCTCAGTGCCATCATTAGCATCAGTGTTTCTTCCATGGTCATCTATTAGCTCTCCACTTAAGGTAAAACATTTCTTATTTTCTAAATATGGAACCCTGAATCATTTTCTGTGCTTTCCTTTGTCACACAGATAAGACCACGAGGAAGCAAAATTGGGCTCCCTGACCTTCATCCTTGAGGCAATGTAGACAAGTTCTATTTTGAAGCACCGAGGTCATGTTGAGACATCCTGGGACCAACTGTGGGAACAGGGATAAGTTTGGTTGACAGCTTTGGGGGTTTTAATGAGAAATAGATCACGTAGAAGAATGTCCTGCTTAGAGGAAAGTTTAGAGTAGTGGCGCTTGCAAGGGTGAGGTCTCCAGTGTCTGTGGCTTACCACTAAAGAATCTTATTTCTTTTTATTGTATTATAGAGATATGGGATACAAGTGAGGATTAACTACATAAGTAGGTTGCATGCAGGTGAAGTTTGGGCTTCAAGGTGGTCCCCCTAGGTAGTGGACCAGGTGCCCTCTGTTTTGACACATGACTCCTACCCTTCTTCTTCCCTCCCTCCTCTAGCAGTGCCCAGCAACTGCCAACCCCTCCCTTGTGCTAATGTGGCTAATGTACAGGGCCCACTTAAGAATGAGAATATGTTTCTGTGATAGATCACTTAGTATGATGGTTTCCAGTTGCATTCAAGTTGCTGCGAAGGCCATGATTTTGTTCTGTTTTATGGCTGCATAATACTCCATTGTGTACATGTGCCACATTTTCTTTATCTAGTTCACTTTCAGTGAGCAGTAGGATTGGTTTCATGTTTTTGCTATTGTGAATAGTGTAGCAACAAACATGCATGTGCAAATGTGTGTGTGTGTGTGTGTGTGTGTGTGTGTGTTTTGTAAAACAAGTTATGTTCCTCTGTGTATATTCCCAGGAGGATTGCTGGATTGTATGGAAGGTCAATTTTTAGTTTTTTAAGGAATTGCCACACTGCTTTCCATAGATGTTGAACTAACTTGCACTCCCACCAACAGTGTAGAAGTGTTCCCTTTTCTCTGCACCCATGCCAGCATCTGGTTTTTGTGGGTTTTTTTGACTTATTAATGATGGCCTTCCTTACCGGAGTTAGGTGGTATCTCATTGTAGTTTTGATTTGCATTTCTCTGATAATTAGTGAGGCTGAACAGTTTTTCATATGTCTGTTAGCTGCTTGTAAGTCATCTTTTAAGAAGTGTCTGTTCATGTCCTTTGCCCATTTTTTAATGGGGTTGTTTGTTTTTTTCCTTTCATTTTGCCTGAGATCCTTATAGATTCTGGATGTGAGGCCTTTGTCAGATGCATAATTTGCAAATATTGTTATCTCCCCATTCTCTTGATTTTTTTTTTAATGGCATTCGCTTTTGGGGGGGACTTGGTCAAGAATTTGCTACCAACTCCAATGTGCATAAGGGTGTTTCCTATTTTTATTCTAGGATTCTTTTCTTTTTTTAATTATAAAGATGTGGGGTACAATTCAGGGTTAGGTATATAAATGTTGATTATGCAGGTTCCCTTGTTGATGAGGTATGTTCCTCCCTCCCCTGGAAGTTCCCCTCAGTTTCACGTTTTTGCTATTGTGAATAGTGTAACAATAAGCATGCATGTACAAGTGTGTGTGTTTCCCACTACTGCCAATCCCTTTCTTATAGTATTATAATAATTGTTCAAGGTTCGCTTATGAGTGAAAACATATGGTACTTTGTTCTTTGTTTCTGCTTCGCAGCAACTTGGATGGATTTAGAGTTGATCCTACTCAGTAATCGTCTAGGATTCTTAGAGTTTGCAGTTTTATATTTAGGCCTGTGATGCATTTAAAGTTGATTTTTGTATATGGTGATTGGTAGGGGTCCAGTTTCATTTTTCTGCATGTGGTCAGCTAGAGTTCTCAGCACCATTTGCTAAATATGATCTCCTTTTCCCAGTGGTTGTTATTGGTGGCTTTGTCGAAGATGAGTGGGTTGAGATACCATGTTTTTGCTTCTGGAATCTCTGCCCTGTTCCATTGGTCTATGTGCCTATTCCTGTGTGGATACCAGGCAGTTCGGTTACTGTAGCCTTGTTATAAAGTTTAAAGTATGGAAGTGTGATACTTCCTGCTTTGTTCCTTGCTGAGGATTGTTTTGGCTATTCATGCTCTTTTTTTGTTTTTCTATGAATTTCTGTATTGGTGTTTCCAGGTCTGAAAAAAAATGAGTTGATAATTTGATGAATATTGCATTGAATCTATAGATTGCCTTGGGTAGGATGGACATCTTGACAATATTTATTTTTCCGGTCCATGAACATGAAATGCTTTAGCATCTGTTTGTGTCATCCTTGAATCCTCTGAGCAGTATTTTGTAGTTCTTATTGTAAAAGTCTTTCACATCTCTGGTTAGGTGGATGCCAAGGTGTTTCACTTTTTGTGTGTGTGACTATTGTGAGTAAGATTGTGTTTTTTATTTGGTTCTCTGCCTTCTTGTTGATGCTGTATAGAAATGAAACTGTCTTTTGTACGTTGATTTTGTAACCTGAGACTTTACCAAAGTCATTTATCATCGTGAGAAGCTTTTGAAAGACTTCCTAGAGTTTTCAAAGTATAGAATCATATCATCTGCAAAGAGGGATAGCTTAGCTTCCTCTTTTTCTATTTGATACCCCTGATTTCCTTCTCTTGCCTGATTGCTGTGGTTAGGACTTCCAGCACCATGCTGGAAAGGAGGGATGAGAACAGGCATCCTTGTCTTCTTCCTGTTCTTAGGGAGAATGCTTCCAACTTCTGCCTATTGAGCCAAATGTGGGCTTTTGGTTTATCATAGATAGCTCTTACTGTTTTGAGGAATTTTCCTTCTATGCCTAGATACTCAAGGTTTTTTTCTTTTTAATCAAGAAGGGATGCTGAATTTTGTTGAATGCTTTTTCTGCATCTAATAATATAATCATGTACGTCTTGGTTTTACATCTGTTAATATGTTGAATTACATTTATAGTCTTGTGAATGTTGAACCAGCCCTGCATCCCAGGAATGAAGCCCACCTGATCATAGTGGATTATCCTTGAGAAGTGTTCCTGGATCCAATTTGCTAGAATCTTGCTGAAAAATTTTGCGTCTATATTTATCAAGGAGATTGGCCTGTAATTCTCTTTCCTTGTTAGGTCTTTGCCAGGTTTGGGTATCAGTATGATGTTAGCTTCATAAAATGAGCTGTGGAGAGTTCCATCATTCTCAATTTCCTGAAATATTTTCAATAAGATTGGTATCAGCTCCTCCTTGTATGTCTTATAGAATTGAACTGGGAAGCCATTTGGTCTGGGGCTTTTTCTGGCATGGTTATTTCTTATAATTTCCCGTATTGTTATTGGTCTATTGAGAGTTTCAGTTTCTCCTTGCTTCAACCATGATTGTTCGTTTGATGTCAGAAAGTCCTCCATTTCCTTTAGGTTTTCCAGTTTATTTGCATACAGGTGTCCATAGTAATTTCTGATAATCTTTTGAATTTCTTCTGGGTCAGTTATGACTTCATCTTTTGTGTTCCAATTGTGTTTATTTGGACTTTCTCTCTCTTTTAAAGTCAATCTTGCCATGGGCCCATCAATCTTATTTACCCTTTCAAAAAACAGCTTTTAGTCTTTTTGATTTTTTTCTATTATAGTTTTGTCTTCTATATCTTGCAATTGTGATTTGATCTTGGTGACTAGATTCCTCTGCTGAAGTTAGAATTTAGTTGATCTTGCCTTTCCAACTTCTTTGGTATGACATCAGGCTGTTTACTTGTGATTTTTCTGTTTTCTTGATGTGTGCATGTAGTGTTATGAATTTTCCTCTTAACACTGATTTAATTGCATCCTAGAGGTTCTGATAAGATGTATTTTGCTTTTGTTTGTTTCTAGAAATCTTCTTATTTCTGTTTTGATTTCTGTGTTGACCCAGAAAACATTCAATAGCATGTTGTTTAGTGTTCATGTCTTTGTGTGTTTTGAGGGGATTTTGTTGGTGGTGATGTTTATTTTATTCCACTATGAACTGAGAAGATGCATGGTATTATTTTGATTTTTTGAAAACTTTTTATGCTTGATTTGTGTCCAAGAATGTGATCAATCTTGGAGAGTGCTGATGAGTAGAAGGCATATTCTGTTGATGTGGGGTGAGGTGTTCTGTAGATGTCTATTAAATCCATTTGATCAAGCATCAAGTTAAGGTTCTGAAACTCCCTGTTGGTTTTTTGCCTTGATGATTTTTCTAAAGCTGTTAGTGGGGTATTTAGGTCTCTAATTATGATTGTATGAGAGTCAATCTTCTCTCTTAGTTTGCTTAGTAGTTGTTTTATAAAACCTGGTGCTCATGTGTTGGGTGCATATATGTTTAGGATGGATATTTCTTGCTGTTGGATTGAGACTTTTATCGTCATGTCTTTTCATGTCCTTTTAAACGTTTGATTGTTTGAAATCTGCTTTGTCTGATATCAGAATATGAAACCTGCTTTTGTCTGTTTTCCATTTGCCTGAAAGACTATTTTCCAGCACCCAACTTTGAACCTGTGTGTCTCCTTTGTAGTGAGATGAGTTTCCTGGAGGCAGAAGGCTGTTGGATCATGCTTCTTCATCCAGTTTGTCACTCTCTGTCTCTTCAGTGGCATATTTAGTCCATTAATGTTCAAATTGATTGTTGAAATTTTAGAGTTTACTCCTGTCATGGGGCTCTTAGGGGTTTTTTTTGTTTACTTTTTACTTTTGTGTTTACATATGTGTATATTTTCATTTTGGTGAGTGCTCTGTATGCTCTAGTAGCTCTGTTATTGCCTGTGCTTTTGTGATGAATATGGCCATTCTTTTTTTTTTTCTGTGCTAAATACCTTCTTATGCATCTCCTGAAGGGCTAGTCTGGAGGTGGTATATTCTCTTAGGGATTGGATGGCTGGGAAGGATTTTAATTCTCCATCACTGGTGAAGCATAGCTTGGCAGGGTAGAAAATTCTTGGCTGGAATTGCTTATCTTTAAGAAAATTAACAATTGGACTCCAGTCTTTTCTGTTTCATAGTGCTTCTGCAGATAAGTCTGGAGCAATTCTGATGGGTCTTCTCTGGTAGGTAGTCTGACCTTTCTCTCTTGCTGCCTTTAGGAATTTTTCTTTCATGCTTATTTTCTGGAGGTAGATTACTATGTGCCTTGGGGATGGTATTCTGATGTAATACCTTGCAGAGTTTCTCTGAATTTCTTGCACTTGAATGGTTGCCTCTCTAGCAAAATGTGTGATGTTTTATTGGATGATCTCATGGAATGTTTATTCAATTATATTCTCAGTTTCCTTTCTGCTTCAGGGATACCAGTCAGACATAGATTTTGCTTCTTGACATTGTCCTACATCTCTCAGAAGCTTTGCTCCTTCTTTTGGAGCTTTTTTCCCCCCTGTGTTTTTGACAGACTGGTTTAATCCCATATTTTGGTCTTCAGGATCTGAGATTCCTTCCTCTGCCTGGTTGATCTTGTTTCCCATGTTTGTCACTGTGTCCCATTTTTGATTTATAGGAGGAAATTCTTTACTTCCATTATTTCATAATAGGCTTTTCTGAAATTGGCCAACTCCTCTTTTACTTCCTGTATGGCTTTGGTGAGTTTTACTTCTAGTTTCTCTTGGTTCCCTCTGCTCATTTTAGCCACGCAATCCCTGATTTCTGTGACTGTCATCTGAGACAGGTCATTCTGGGGGGTTTCCATTGTTTATGCTTGGATAGCTGCTTTTTTGGGTGCTGTCTCCTTAGGACTCTGAGGGTTGTTTATTTTCTTGTTGATTTTTCCTCATTTGAGATGGGTATTTTTTTTCTCTCTATAATTCCTCTTTATTTTTGTTGCTCTGAAGCTAGTCAATGACCCTCTGTTTTAGGGCCCTTTGTGTGATTCAATATAGGTCAATCGGTGAGAGAACAAAAGGCATTCACTTCTGTTCCTTGCTCCACCCTGTTGTTAGTCTAGTTGGTTTAGTTTTCAGTCCCTGCTGCTAGCACTCTATGGAGATTGAGCAGAGGGTTGGACCCACCTGTCTGCTATCTGTGGTTTGCAGCCCAGAAGCCTTCCAACCGGCAAAACTTTTGGGTGTCTTTTGTGTTGCTCCTTCCCTGTTCAAGTCTGTACTCTGCTCTTAAAAAAAAAAGAGTTTCCTGTCCTAGGGGAGGGGGATCTGCCTTGTAGGCATGCAGGGCCTGAGTGATTTTTTCTGATCTGTCTTTGGGGACGGCTACCAGCTGTTGGTGATGAGTGCCAGCCTGGTTTACTCTGCAGGTGGGCTTTCCCCACCTGCGAGTCAGTCACTGGACTCTGCTAGCAGAGATCATGGTGGCTGATCAATCATGAGTTTTGTTCTCTGTTTCACTTGGGCTCCAGTTGCCTGACTCTGTGCCCTGACCAGAACTCCTTCCATGTGGGAGAGATGACTTGTGCACAACTGGGAAGTTGTCTTAGAATCACTTGAAGAGTCTTAGAATCACTCACCCACTCTCCTTTCCTGGGTAGAGCTTCAGTTCTTGTGCTAGCCTGGTGCATGGTAGGGGATGGGGTGCCTGGATTCCCATGTTTGCTGTTGCTTTCTGGTCTTTATATGTTCAAAGAGATCATTGCTGGGTGCAGGGTGCTTCACCTATCCAAAAGTGTTCGGGGTGTCTCTGTCTATCGATGGTTGGGTCCCACTCTCTGTCTTGCTTGATGAGAGAGGTGCTGGTCTACTGCTCCTTGGTGGCTATCTTGGATCTTACTTTTTAAAAAAAAATTTACTGAACTGGCATCCAAATCCCAACCAAATCCCCTGCTCCCTGCTGTGTAGACCTGCTCTCTATGACCTGGATGCAGTTTCTGCCCCAGCCTCACGTGAGTTGAGATCTTTCTGAGGCCAAGGACTGTGCTTCTTCTGTATGCCCATGCAGTAAGCCCTTGTCCACAGCAGGGCAGCAGATAGGCTAACACTTGGCAGTTCACTGATGGAGAATAATGAAGTCAGCTCACAGCAAAGCCTATAAACTGGAAGAGGTTTCTAGCCTATCTTCAAGTCAGCTGGGAAAAGGGCAGAGTGGGTCTGATGGGGATATTTTATCCTAACTTCTATAAAGAAGGATCTCCCCAAACTCAGAATTTATTTATAAAAAATTATATATTTATTCTTCCATGTTTAAACTTCAAAGTACTTTCCATTTGATGTAATACATCTATCAAGACACTTTTTCCACCGCTCAGAGCAGTTTTTGAACTCGTCAATTTGAATACCTTTTAGTGCTTCTGTCATTCTTTTATTTCACCTCTTCCACATCAACAAAACATTTCCCTTTCAGGACTTTTTTCACCAAGGGAAACAGACAAGCAAAAAAGTCGTTTGGGATAAGATTGGGTGAATAGAGAGGGTGGGACATGGGGATCATGCTGGTTTTGGTCAAAAACTGTTCAACACTCAGCATGGTGTGGGTAGGTATGCTTGTAAACCACCCATTATGAAATGGTCAAACACATGGAAAGACTCTCCAAAATTATTGAAGCCAAATGCAGCCTCTCACAGCAATGTTAGCTGGTACACTAATGCCAGTGGGTTCCTAGAATACATACCTAGCAGGGGAAACCTGTACTACAAGAGATCCACCCTCCAAAAAATAATTCTGTTTTTTTGGGGGGTACCCCTTTGTATTTTCAATGTATAGTAAGAGACTGGAATCTGATCTAGATCTATTGACATATCAGGGGTCAGTCTTCTCTGCCTGGTCAGTCCCCTTCCAGTGTCTAATAGTCAGCCTCCTTGGCAGGTGGTGAGCTGTCCCTTGCTGCAGATAGTCTACCGGAGGCTGGAGGCTAGTAATTAATAAGGCTGCTGTGATAGGCCTTCTACGTTGCTTGTTACTTTTCTTTGAGGACGCTGTTGGTTTTAAATGATGCTCCAGCCCTGCTTGGATGGGTGAACAGTGGTCCCCTAGGCTTACCACATCCCCACCTCCTCATTTCTCTGGCCTACCTACACAGTCACCAGTCATCCTGCTGCTTAACTGTCCCAAGTCTGCTGTCAACTTCTGAATTCCAGACCACTTACTCCCATTGTCTCAGTCTACAAAACAAACTAAGCTATTTTGTATCATTTCCATGAGAAAAGATAACTCTGTGTTCTAATGACCAAGCTGACCCTATGTGTTATGTGAGTGAGAGGCCACAATGGGTGCTTATTTCTGGGTCTCTGAGATGGGTCTCCTGTTCTCTCCGTCTCTTCTTTCTAACATCATTTTTCAATGTTGATTGGTGCCTACCACCATAAGAACATAAGACTTTGTCATCATTAAAATACACATTCCCAAGAAAGAAATTGAGACTTATGGTTTGTTATTAGATATCCTTCCTGGGTGACTAAATATATCAGTATCCTGAGGGTAGTGCTAGGCAAGGGAGAGATCCTGAAGTGTGTGTGGTAAGAGAGAAGAAGCAAGAGAAAGAAGAGGACCCAGAAAGTAGTGATGGGGTACTCCCAAAGAGACGTTTCCATATCTTCCATTCTGTGGGGGATGAGTTCTGCACACCTGTCGCTCTTCTAGTCTTCAGCCCTTCTCACTCAGCGACTCCAAAAAGGCCTTCAGGCTCCAAATGACACCCTTATCAATAAGCTTGCATTGCAAATCCACATTTTGACAACACATCTCCCAAATTTAGTCCCCTAATCCACTCCCAGAATATATTATGCTTTGCACCCAACAGATGGATTAAAAGCTTAAATCTTCTGCTTGTTAGGAAACCAACCAGAAACCAAAAATACAAACACACATACCCCTGCAGGTGTGAGTGCAATAGTGGGGGTGAGGGGAGAGGCGTGAGTGTCTGTAAGGACCCGAGAGTGTTCACTTTGAGGAGGAGAGAACCACAACAGAAAATATAGAGAGGTCAGGGCATCTTCTGGGCTCTGAGTGGGGTGAGGGGCAACCAGCTGCTTCTTAAATCCTTTTTAGATCTCTTGCTTTAGGCTTCCGTGTATCAGGAGGAGTGTAGGTCGGAAGCACAGGTCAGAATCCCCAGTGTGGGGGCCATCAGGGGAATTCAGTCAAACTCTCTCCTACAAGTGGGCATGTCTTTTGAGGAGACAGAGGCCTGGGCGGAAGGACTAAGACCAAAGCCCACCCTTAGCACTAGATTGAGAACCAGATGTCTTCTTCCAGTCAAGGATTGGCTTCTCTCTGCTAACTTCTGTTGGAGGTTTGGAGGCTTTGAGGTTTCCCCCCTCTTCATTTTTGGGGAGTTTCAAGTTTTTATCTTTTCAGAGATCACATCTAATCTCCCCTGTGTGCATAAAATCTGCTGAAATCTCTAAAAATGGAGGTTGTTATTTAAAGACATTTGGTGGGGGAAAAATGAGGTACCAGGGGCACTTGTGGGGAATGCAAGGGGACACCCCAGGAGCTTTACATCCGAGGAAGTAGAGAAGATCGCTGGGTGTTCCTGAAGAACTACAGACTCCCTTCCCCATTATCTTCTCTCCTCATTATTGAAAAATTGCTCAGAATGCAATAAAAACAAGGTGTTCTAATTAAACAGATTTGTTTACATGTTGTGTCATGAAAAACTAATTCAATCTGATATACTGTACATTCCTGCTGTACTTTCTCTTCTTCCCTTTATATAAAACTGCCCATTTTTAAATAGTATTGTACTTAAGCATCTTAAAGAGTGTTCTTGATTAAAAGAAAGCGAGCAACTTGCTGCTTCCCACAGCTTTCAAATGGCTGTGTCAATAGGGATAGAAGGAGCATGGTTGTGGGTGGGAGCACTTGTGATTTTCATTTTGACATTTCTCATGACGATTATTGCCATTTGATGCCCAGAAATATGTGTTCTGCTGCCAGACCAGAGACTTAGATGGGCTTTTCACAATGACTGGAACACAGAGGCCCCGGGTGCTGGGAGCGGGCGGTGCCCTGATCCGGGACCCAAGGAAAGTGGCAGCCTCAGAATCCCTGTGGAGTCCTGTGGTGTCCTGAGACAGTTCAAAGAGAGGAGTGGGCGTGAAGACACAGAGAGGGATAGTCATAGTAATGATGATTGTGGTCAGAAAATAGCATTTTGTAGGAATGATTCAAATTACTATAGAGCAAACTTTCCATCAATTAAAATTGTTCAACAGTAGATAAAGATCACCTTATCTGGGAATTTCAGAGTAGAAACCAGACTACCAGCATGCCAGAGTTCTATGAAAGGAATCTTTGTTTGGGGTAAGACATCAGTCTGATTGGAGAGTGGGAACTCTCCTTCATTTCAAGTCTCCTGTGCCTTAGGCAGTACTGGGGGCTATGGGTGTCAGTAGCTGTAATGTGAATTGGGAGAGTCGGGAATGCTGGGCCATCAGCGCTCTGGACACATGCCTTGTTTATTCTGACCTCCTTGTCTTCATCCAAGCTGTTCCCATTACCTGGGCATCTCCTTCCGCCCACTCAAGCTATCAAAATGTAGCCTACCCTTTGCACCATTCAGATCCACCACTCCCCTGATCTTTGCTCTCTGTGTGTTTATTTCTTCTCCTTATGACCAGTTCCATGCTGTTTAGCCTGCCCTTTAATGGTTCTCCTTGATGAATGTCTTTTGACACATTCCTGTCCCTCAGCTGGAGCGTGTCCCCTTTTCCTGTCTTTCAACAGCACCCCGTGTCATTCTGGAGAGACACAGGTTGTCAGTAAGGACATCCTCGCTGATGGGTTTATTGAGCGAAGTCATTTGAGAATTCCCTCTTCCCTACCTCCCTCCTTCTGTTTCTTCCTACCTCCTTCCATTTCACTCTTTGTTAGTCCTGTGCGTATTTGATGGACATATCATCCTAAGGTCCCGTGGTGACAAACATGAAAAAGGTAGATTTCGCCGGGCTCGGTGGCTCAGCCTGTAATCCTGCACCTTGGGAGGCTGAGGTAGGTGGATTGCCTGAGCCCGCTGGTTTGAGACCTGCCTGGGCAACTTGGTGAGACCTCATCTCTACAATAAATCAAAAGTCAGCCGGACATGGTAGCGCGTGCCTGTAATTCCGGCTACTCGGAAGGCTGAGGCAGAAGGATCGCCAGAGCCCAGTGGGTCGAGGCTGTAGTGGCCGGGAGCGGCCACTGCACTCCAGTCTGGGTGACAGAGAGAGACTCCAACTCAAAAAAAAAAAGAAGAAAAAGGTAGATTTCTTTCCATTGTAACATTGCTAACGAAGAGTACCAGCCCTAAGTGTGAATTTGGGGCATGGAGAAAGGTAGCCCTTGGATCTGAGGTGGGGGCAGGAGGCCTGCTGGCTCAATCAGCTTCTGCTGTGGTTTAGAGATCTTGCTTTTTGCTTGGCTTCTTCCTTGCAGTTTTCTGCCCTATGGTACCCTCTATATCCAGAGGCCCTACCCACGGCAATCCTAATATAAATGTCTTGGGTTACTGCTCAAGATAATAGTGGAGAAAAGCTTGGAATTAAATACTCTTTGAAGGAAACATGATTCTTCTAGACCTCACTGGGATCTATCTGTAGAATGGAAGAATGATTTCAAAAATAAAGGTCAGTAAGAGGAAAATGTATGAAAGACTCCAAGCATGTTCACCTAAAATAGCTTCTCCCTGGCTGTAGGATCTAGGGAAGGTATCCTGGATTCTCATACTCATGTATTTAATGGTTGAGTTGATATATTTCTTAAGAAAACAATTTATTGAGATTCTACCAAGTGCTGGGCACCATGCTGATGATCTGACCTGCAATTCAAGAGATGAACTTTTG
This sequence comes from Carlito syrichta, assembly GCF_000164805.1. Taxonomy (NCBI): domain Eukaryota; kingdom Metazoa; phylum Chordata; class Mammalia; order Primates; family Tarsiidae; genus Carlito; species Carlito syrichta. The sequence goes on along the minus strand of NW_007252908.1, from coordinate 386,643 downwards.
GCCCAACCTTGAATCCCCTACCAAGTTCATTCAGCTAGCTTGACCAGGTTTCTCACCATCTACCACCTTCCACTGATCTCACATATGCTTTCATTCTTCCTTAAAACACTGACTCCTGAATGGGATGCTTTTCTCTCCCCACAATTCAGAGTTTTCAGTGCTACATATCTCCCATGGCCCTCCACTTTACACCTCACCTGCTCTCTGCCCTGCAGGATACCTGATATCAATTCAAGCAACAGTCATATGAGACCTCTGGCTTCTGGTTAGTTGGGCCAATAAGGAGAGATTTACGTGGAGTTAAAGTATTTCTCCTTCTCTGTTGTATAGTCACCTCTGCCTGCCTGTGAGGTCCTTCCATAGCCTGCTCTACACGAGTCTCTCTTCCTTTTTGTGTCAGTGACCCCTCTCGCTCTTCTGCCCTTCAGCTTGAGGCTGGTCACAGCCCAACTGCTTCTCTCCCTGAGTTCCCACACTGGTCCATTGGCTGCATCCTGCCTGCTCCATTGGAATAAAACTTCTGCAAAGAAGCCTTGCCAGTTTGAGTGGTCCATCCTCTCCTGAAGGAACCCTGACATACTGCCTCTATTTCTAAGCTTCTGGCTGTTAGATTTTCTTTTTGTTTTGGAACTTCTATAGACCCTCTTTAACCTGGCACACAACTAGTAATGTTTTCTGGATTTGTTTAAAAATCATTTTAATGCTTATATTGATCTTACTTCTTCTGATAGATCATGATCTTATCATAAAAAGGTCTGAGTATTTTTTTTCCTTCCTATCTAGTATATTTTTCAGGGCTGAATAGAAAGTAGGTGCTCAAATAAGTGCCTGTTTATTGACAGATGAATCACTACATTGGCAAATTACATTACATTTGCACAGTGGAGGTGCACAAGCTTAAGTTCAATTTTGAGTTCAACTATAGGGTTCAAACCTGGCTACCTCTTTGCAGGAAACTGTGCCACCTTGGCTAAATCATTGTTCTTTTTAAATCTCAAATTCTCTACTTGCAAAATTGTGAAGATAATACAAGTTATTATACCTTTCCGTATCTCATTTTCATTATAAATAAATGTAGTTGTGGTAGTGGTTTTGTGATGATTTAATAAAATCTGATTTGGAAAAGCTTCTTACTCTATTTATATAAATTAAATCTGGAAATATAATTTGAGGCCAAACACTTAAAATTTATAAATCAATTAAAAAATATGAAAATTAGTGCCGTTTGTGTTGCATAATGATGATTTGGTCAACAACAGACTGTATATGCGTCAGTAGTCCCATGAGACTATAGCAGAGCTGAAAAATTCCTAGTAATGTCATAGGGCAATACCTTTGTGGTGACAATGGTATAACTAAGCCTACTGTACTGTTAGTTGTGTGACAGTCTAGCACATACAATTATGTAGCAGATATAATATTTCATAATGATCATAGACCAAGTTACTGGTTTATATATTTGCTGTACTATACTTTTCATTGTTATTTTAGAGTGTACTTTTTCTACTTATATAAAAAAAGCTAACTGTAAAGCAGCCTCAGGCAGGTCCTTCAGAGTTATTCCAGAGAAAGGTATTGTTGTCATAGGAAATGACAGCACCATAGGTGTCATTGCCCCTAAAGACCTTCCAGTGGGACAAAACGTGGAGGTAGAAGATAGGGATATTGATGATCTTGACCCCATAAACGTCTAGGATAACGTGCATTTGTGTCTCCGTTTTTAGCAAAAATCTTTTAAAAGTAAAACAAATAAATAAATAATTAGATAAACAAATAAATAAAATTTTAAAACAGAAAGGAGCTTATAGAAGGGACATACAGAATGAAAATATTTTTGTATGTCTATACAAATGTGTTTGTGCTTTCAGTAAGTACAAATGCTAAAACAATTAAAAAGTTTATAAGGTTACAGCAAAGTATGCTTAAGTTAATACTGAAGAAAAATTTTTAAAAATAAATGTGATGTAGCTTAAGTGTGCAGTGCTTATAAAGTCTGCAGTAGAATACAGTAATATCCTAAGCCTTGACCTTCACTCACCACTCACTCACTCACTGATTCACTCAGAGCAACTTCTAGTCCTGCAAGTTCTATTCATGGTAAGAACCCCATATGGGAGTAATGTTTTTTATCCTTTATGCTACATTTTTACTATACCTTTTCTATGTTTAGATATGTTTAGATGCATCAATACTTACCATTATGTTTTAGTTGCCTACAGTATTTAGTACAGTAATATGCTGTACAGGTGCATAGGAGCAATAGGCTAGACCATTTAGCCTGCATGGGTAGTAGGCTATCTTGCCTAGGTTTGTGTAAATATACTCTATGATATTCATACAATGACAAAATCACTTAACAACACATTTTTTTAGAATGTATCCCTGTCATTAAGTGACAAATGACTGTATATACTATTCCTAACAGATATCGTTTACTGAGAATTCTGTATAACAGTATTGTAAGTATTTTCTCATTTAACTTTATACAAGAGGCATTAATAACGTTATTTTATGCAAGAGGCAACTAGCCTTAGAGGTTAAGGATCTAAGGAACTAGCCTTAGAGGTTAAGGATCTAGCCTTAAAGGTTAAGGATCTTTCTTTACAGAGGCAAGAAGGGACAGAGTCCAAATTTACACTCAGGGTGTTGACTTCAGTCTGGGGCTCGTGATCTCTGGTTGTGTGATTTCTCTCAGTAAGGATCACTGAGAATTAAGATGTTTCCAGGAAGACACCTTACATGAGTTATGTGTACTTGCTTTTTCCGTGCTGTCTTTGAGATGGAGGTTTCTCATCTGGAGCTTTCTTTCAGATTTGCAGGGCTGGGAGGTGTGGACAGCTGAGAGGGAGAAGGGCAAATATTTATTTCCTTTGTTACAACCTCATTCTCCAAAATTTCATTTTGTCCCAAGCTATGAAAGGAGATTTCAATAAGATCTCAGGGGTGAAGAGAGTTATAGGAGGGTCAAGTCAGTGATACATATACATGATGGAAATGACCATCTAATTTGATGGACGGTTCAGGAATTTTGTAAAGAGATTCATCAAAGTGTTCTCACAATGTAAGGAATTTACTAATAAGATTGGCAAAATGCAAATTTTTTTAGTGGTAAACAACATAACATTTTGAGTAGCTGTCATTATATGTTCACTTTAATTGTCCATGGGTCCCAGCTTTTTTGGTTGGCACTCTTGGGGCCATCAGACCCCAAATCCAGAATGACCACAAGACAGAAGTTTACTTAGGCAAGAACTTGTTGGAAGGTTGCCCAGTGTAGACCAAAGATCCAGAGATTGGTCAGACTCTGAACAAATTCATCCAAGTTCACAGTGATATTTCCTTAGGTCCCAAGCAAAATCAGGTACTAACAGAGCTCAACAGCTCAACCTCCATGGATTCAGAGGGGCAACAGGGCCCAGGTAGGGGGTAGTGTGAGATTAAGAGTAGAGACCATGGTCCAGGGCTCACATCAGAGAGATGGAAGTCTGACTAGGTTACTCAGGACAGAGTCTCACAACAAGTAGGGCATAAATATGGTTCTTAGGGACAGGAGCATTTTGTTCTCTGCCCAGTGTTTTAGACCTGTTTCATGAATGTTGATCCATGGGAGCTGGGCAAGGTTACAGCTACTCAGAAGTGTGTTTACAAATTAAATATCATTCTCAGAGGCCAAAAGTCAGACTGAAGGAAAAGACCTGCTTGGAATTCTCCAACTGAGGGAAGAAGAAAAGGTAAAGTGAACAGTAGCCTATACTACCCAACTGCTGTTGTGCATGGTGGTCAAGTTTTTGACACTAGCATTAGCCTGCTCTCATTTAAATCTTACCAGCTATTCTGGTTGTCTATTGCAAAGAACCATAAGAAATAATGATTCTGTGGACTGAATGGATTCAGCTGGGTGGTTCTTTGTTGAAATCTTTCTTTTGGCTATAGTCACATGGTGGCTGATACTGGAGTCAACTGAAAGCTCAACTGGGCTTCTGTCCAGAATGGAGCATTTACTCATATGTCTGGCATCTCAGTGGCCATGGCTAGAATTACTGAGGACTGTTCAGGCATCTTTCTTTTTCCACATAGCCTCTGCATGGGGCTAGCTTGGGCTTCCACACAGCATGTCAGTCTTGGTGTAGTTGGGCTTCCTACACAGTGGCTGGCTTCAACTGAAGCAGGTGTTCTAAGAGGCCTGGGCAACTGCTGAAACTACCTTTATAAAACTTATAAAAGTCCACAGGGTTAGAATTGTAAAGGGATCCTGAATTTTGTTAAGATCTAAATCATAAGATGTTTGTTATACTCATTTCTTTTCTCCTTGCCCTTTTCACCTTCCACACACACCCTAGCTCCCAGGGTTTCCTGAAAGATTAATGAACTTGTTTTTGTCTCAAAGAACAATGAGCTATAGGTCATGCCAACCTCCTTGATGGTATCTAAAAGTTTAATCAACTGAAGGATGTGGGCGGCTTTGATCACCAAGAATTCCCCCTCTTGCATTTATTTTTCACAAGATTTGTAACTTCCCCAGTTTTTCCTATAGATAACATAAACCTGAGACTTGTGTTTGAGATGCTTTTCAGATTCTACGTTCTGGTAAACCACCTGACGCCAACTGGACCAGTGACCCATGAAACCCCTCAAAGTGACTTGGGCACAAACACAATCTCAACATCTCCGTGGTTTCATCCCCTATCAATCAGCACTCCCAATTCCCTAGACCCCTGCCTGCCAAATTACTCTTAAAAACCCTAGCTTCTGAATTCTTGGAGTGTTGAATTTGAGAAATGCCTCCCATCTTCCTCACTCAGCCCCTTTAATGTTATTAAACTCTTTCTCTACTGCAATAACTGCTGTCAGTCTCAATTTTCTGGGCAGCAGGCATACAAACCAGGGAGCCATAACAGTGCTGTAAGGCCTTTTATGACCTAGCTGCAGAAGTCACACAATATCCCTTCTGCAGTACTCTTCTTGGTCAAAAGTGAATCATAGAATCAGATTTACGAGGAGGTGTCTACACAGTGGTGCAAATACTGGGCGGGAGTGGGGAGGATGTTTCATTGTGGGGCTACCCCACATCACATTGGCTGTGTGAATGTAGACAAGGTATAGATCACTCATTGCTTCCATATTTTTTTCATCTACAGGATGGAAAAGGAAGTTATAATGGCTACTTCCTAGGGTTGCTTAGTTAGTGGCATATACATATCAAAGGTTTCCCTTAGTGACCAGCACAGCTGAGGGTTCCAGTACAGTTGGCATCTATTAGTCAGGCATGGCCTTGATCCCACATTTGGATTTCTCCTTAAGATTTTAATGTGTACATGTCTTATCTTCCCTGTCACCCTGGAAACTCTGAGGTTGAGAATTATTATATTTTCTCTTTACATTTCTTCTGATTACCTTTCTTCCCTCCTCCCGCCCCACAAATAAATGACTACTAAAAGATACTGAGAAGGAAAAAGACATAAGGAAACTGGAAACAAGGCAAACAAGCCTGGACACCTTTATAATTTTCTCTGGGCTCAGCATAGCACCCAGGCTCCTGGAGAGCTGACCTTTGCCTTTTCTGGGAAAAACTAATAAGTTATCCTAGATTGTAAGGTGGGCATTATTAATCTAGTTAATAGATTGCACTGTTTTTATGAGGGTTTTAGCCCATTAATTGTTTCCATGCAAATGGATGCCGTTAATTACAAATTAATCTTATCTTTTCGTTAAGGCAGGGCCATCAGGACCTCCACTTGGCAATGCTTGCTGGCACTTGATATGAATCAATGCTTATACTTGAAAGTAATAAAACTGCATTTCTTTAAAGATAGTTAATAAATCAGATCTTCATTAATGCAGATAGGCCAGACCCCCTACTTGTCTAATTTAATGAGGTTCTAATTCATTACTGTGATTCATGTGTACCCCTAGGGATGGTGGCCAGCAGGGCAGGGCACATAGTAGGCAGTTAATAAATCCTGTGTTTTCTGGGTTTTTCCGCAGTGGGGGATCTTTCTCTCCATTATAAGCATTGTTTAAGTCCTTGCCAACCTCAAGGCCATTTCCCAGGTGGTCATATAGGACCCCAAAGAGAAAACACAACCTTTCAGCCAAACCCACATTGCTTTCATGCCATATCTGTGTTAGAAGCTCAAGGGTCCTCAACTGAGGGTTAGCTGGAGATTAGACTCAGTGGTTGAAGCAGTCGGATGAGGACTGTCTGCCACCCTGGTCCATCCATCTGAGCATAATGAATAAATAAGCAATGGGACCTGCAATATTCCCCTGGGACCCGTTAACCCAGTTGTTTTCTTTTGGGAAACTGGAAGAAATTTAAAGAGAGAAGTATAGGTCAATCCTTGACCTCAAGGAGTTTTCAGGGCAGCAGGGAAGATAAGACATGTCCAAATTAAAATATTAAGGAAAAATTCAAGTGAGGAATCGAGGCCATGACTAAGTACTAGGTGACAACTATGCTTGATCTCTTGGTTGTGCCAAGTCACTGGGGGAGAACTTTGATGTCAATACATAATATATACACGTTGCCTTTTAACATATTCCCATTTCCCTGTGATCCATGTCCCAGTAAGACGTTAAAACCGTTCCTCAGCCAGTTTCTCTTCTCAGGTAGATTTCCCTTTACAAAAAATCTAGTACCTCCTCATTGTAATTATTTCCAGTCTGGGACTGGGCCTCCACCCTACCCCCACTTTCAGCTGGTCTCAAGAGCCAACCTCGACTTCCTGTTTATTGAGCATGGACTGGCCAGCAAAGTCAGGGGACTTGCCCATCCCTTTCCATTGTGCTCACATGCCTGGTGCACCATGGCCGAGTCTAGAGGCACCTCCAAAACTCAGGTGGGGTGTGAGAGGATGATGGGGGAAAGAGGAAACACGGCTTCTGTTTTAGACTTGGGGAGCCAGCAGTGTGATGAAACACTTCCTCCAATGCCGCCGAATTCATTTCTCTAAAGTTCCACTGTGCACAGAACCATTTGTTTCCACATTGTTTTTATTAAACAAGAAAGGCGAGCTTTATTACTGCGCAAATGAAAGCAGCCGGCAAAGACAGATACTTCCCAGATTCTTATTAATCTCCAAGAGTTATGGGGCCTCTGAAGTCCCAAAGAAATTAACATACTCCACAGAATTTTCTCAGCAAGTCACCCAGGCGTTGCACCCCTCCCCTACGGGCAGTGATAACTGCCCTGCCCCGGGAAGATCCATGGGGCCCTCTGTGCCTGTCGGGGGGCTCTCTCCCTCTTATCTGACCCCGCCCTCTCTTGGGTTGCATGAGGGCTAATGTCATGCTTCAATGCGCAATCTTGGATTTATTTGTACACCTATTCTGGGCATTGTCTGGAAATGTGGATTTAGGTGCCATTCAATTCACTTCCATATACAATTAAATATGTATGGATTATTTACTATTGCAGTATGGGAGAGACTTGACATCTGTGAGATTGTATCCTGAGGCCCTTGTGAATCTCAAACGCATGAAAAACACAGTTGTGTGTAATTCCCTCTCTCTACAAGTGCAGTACAGTGATTGCTCACTCATTCTACAAATATTTACTCAGTGCCTCCCATGTACTGGACACAGTAGTACAGCAGTCTCTGCCCTCAGAGTCCTGGGTGTAATGGGGGAAATTGGGAAGATGTGGGAGAGTTTGAATGAAGGGACAACAGGCTATACCTTATAACTGTCAAGGATCACCAGCTGCTGTGTTAAGAGTCCACTGAATTTTGCAGCCCTTGCCTCCTAAAATCATTTACATGTTTTTTGCTTATGTGGGCAGGTTTCTGCTGCATTTGGTTTGGAGGCAGTGAGGGGTTTCCTATCTTCCTTCTTCCCACAACCCTTGGATAGGACTGGACTTAGTAATTTTGAGGAAATCGAAGATGCCACCTTCCCCTGTGACATGCCTTTAATTTTTTTAACTACTATTTGCAGATTGGAAGGGGAAGACTGGGGAGGAGGTTATTGCCAAATATGTTAAATATGGGTTGGGGCACTCATATGTGTGTATCTCCCTCTCTCAGTTTCCCCAGAAATGAGGTATCTTTTTTTGCCACACCAAAACCAAGGGAGTGGGGAGAAAGAGCAGGGAGGTTGCAAAAAGTCAGGTATGGGGGAAAGTAAGATCAATGCTGTCCCATTCTCAGCCTTGAACCCTACCATCTGGTCGCCTCAGACATCCTCAGGATTTTACAAGACTGTCAGAGTGGAGAACCCCTTCTGTTACAAATATGGGCAGGACTGGGGACAAGTTGGGAGTGTGATGGGTGGGAGGTGGGAGGCATGGGCTGAGACAGTTCTCTCCTCACTTGTAAACTTGTAGTTTCCCAGAAAAAAAACCCCACAGTTTTAAATAAAGAAATTTCTTTTTCCCCTGGTGGGGGGGGCTAGTCCATTGGGACAAAGAAGAAGTAAACTGGGATGTTGCAATAGCCCAGGGAAGATGACATAGAGTCACGTGGGCAGGAGGTAGCAATGGAGGAATTCTAGACATGTTATGAGGGAGCAGAGACCCAAACAGGAACTAGTACTGTACTGTCAGATTCCTAACAAGAGGTGCGGTCCCCTCCCACAGGAGAGAACCACTAAAACTGGGAATAGATGGGTACTAGTCAGTCAGCTAGGTTCACCCACTAGACTCTCTGCCCAGCTGACCTATCAGCCCCTGAATGAAAATCAGACTCCAGCAAAAGGGTGACTTACTGTTATGTCATAGACTCTTAGGGTTTTTTGCAAACAGTCCAAGATGGAGTATTGGAATCTGTGACTGCCAGAGTCTATGGTATATAGGCTTTGAGTGGCATATATTAGTTTAAGGCATTTTCAGCTAGCTTTCCTTTATAGAAGTAAAGTAGCCCAAGGATCTTATTAACACTATTTTACAGGTGAGAAGGGAAAATCTTGGGAGAATTTTAGTGAATTTACAAAAGTCACAAGATAATTAGACAGGTCCAAGACTAATGTCTGGGTCTCCTGTATCCAAGCATGGGTTTTCCCCCAGCTTTCGCATACAACCTCCTTACCATACATCCAACCCTACACTCGAGGTAGAGGATGGTGATGAGGAGAAGAAGCATGCCAAGGGAGATCTATTTCTTGTCTCAGAGGAGTGAATCATTTCTTTGCAGATAAGACTCAAATATACACACCACTCATAAGGAGGAGTGTGTTGTGGAGTGGTACTGTTTGAGGTTTAAAGCCATGTTTGATTAGGTACAAGCGTTGGGGTTCTGGCTACAAGTGTCTCCAGCCATTAAGTTCATCCCCAAGGGAATGCTCCATGATGAGATGAGGGCTCCAAGGCAAAGCATGTATGGCCAGGCCATGTCCATATAATTGGCAATCAATCAGTGTGTTTCAAAAAGTCTTATTCTCTGATCTCATGCTCCCAGCTTCCCACCATAACTCTTTGGCTCAAGCAAGGCTAGTGGTTCTAGGGCCTTCTCCCAATAAGGACATTTCTGCCATCAGTGCCTTGACTTACCTTGTTATGGGCTCCTGTTGGAAGGAGAGCTCCTGTCCTCTTCCCACCAGAGTAAACCTTAGTCTCCTTTCTAATAAGGTCCCTGCTGTTCTGAAAATGCTGTCCACTGCTGTGCACCAACTCCTCCAGAGCCCAGAAAAACTTAGAGGGGAAGCATGGGGATAAGAAAAGCGTGAATTGGGAATGAGGAGTGTGAGAGAAAGAATAATGATTTATTTCTTAAACACCTAGATCTGGGCATTTCTGGATGCTTAAATGAGGTTGCTTCAGGGTGAAACCACAAATCAATTTGTATTACAAGGGATGGCCGTATGTCACATATTCTTTTAAGGTGGGAGTTAGAAACCAATTCAAAGCATTCTGATGACTCTTAGAGGAGCTCCCAGGGATCCCACCTGTAAGAACTGGAGAGGACACAGGACAGCAGGTGAGTCAGAATGGGTAACCTAGCTCCCTCTAGGCATGGGGCCTCTCAGGAACCAGGGTCTGGGCCAGGAATAGAAGGAGGTGTGGGTGGGCAAGGCCTTCTGGGATTCTTAGTTGCTGGATCCTTTTGTCTGCTACCTCCAGAGAGCACGTCAGACCTTAAGCTCTCTGAAGTACAGATTAAAGTGGAAACTAGGGAGTCCAGGACTCCTCTGTCCCTGTCCCTAGCACTCGAACTGAAGGTTGAACCAAAGCTGGAGCTTCTAATAGTAGTCCTCTTTCCTGTGCTGAGACACGGACAATGAGGTGTGTGCCCTGTGCAGTGCTTTTGCCTTACAGACTGCTTCCTCTAAAACCTCATTCTTCCTAAGGTCAAGAATGTATGTATCTCCATGGGTACATACATTACCCAGGACAAAGCCTTGGAAGCCCCTTTCTCAGGCATCGTCACCCATATTGGAATGAGATGTTCAGAGTCCTTCTGAGTAGAGCATCTTGGAAAAGACTGGGGTCTTGTGTTAAGAGACGTTCCTGGCACAGGATCTTCTTGGTGAGTGCAAGTCTGGGTGGGAACTGTGATGGGCATGTGTATAGCTGTGTGTGCGTGAGCACATGAGTGGGGGTGGGGCAGGGTGTCTGCAGCTGTATTCTGGTTTTCTATAAGCTTCCTAAACCAAAGAAGATTCTAGAAATCATTCAAAGAGGGGAGATATCTGTATCTTTCTGCACATTCCCAAGTCTCTCCAGCTAACATGTGATCAATGGTTGGGCCAGTTGGTTGGCCAGGAATGACTATCTGATGGTGACATTTACATTTGCAGCCTGACATTTTCCTCCTCAGTGATTCAATGCTTTTTCTATTTATTTGTGTTTATTGTTATAGCCCCCTACGTGCATTTAGATCCGTCAATACAAGCAGCCCAGTCACCCATACTGGCATTTTCTTTCTCTCAAATTGGGTTATTTCCCTGGGCCCCTTTTCTTTCATCCCTTTCCTATTCTCACTCTGGGATATTTCATCCCTGGTGCAGCATGATTTAGCAGATGGGTCTCTTGAGAGGACTCCCCTCTGCCTCAGGTGCACTCCACTCCCCGACGGCAAGAGAACATATAAATGGGCACTCCAGCCCTGCAGCAGACAGTAGATGGCTGGGATGGAAAGGTTAGTACTCTAACCTTTGGGGCTCATTCCGCGTGAGAGAGATCATAGCTGGCACAAAATGGCCTCGTTCCAGGTGCCTAACCTATCTGTATAACCTTTCTTCAAGCATGGGACTAGAGATAGAGAAATATAAATAGAGATGATAAAGATAGAGATAGAGAGAGAAGGAAAAGGAGGAGAAGGAGGAGGAAGAGGAGGAGGAGGAGGAGGGGGAGGATTGGGGAAGGGCAGGAAGAAAAAAGACAGGAGAGGAGAGGGGGCATCTAGAGTTGGAACTTGTGGTGGACATCCATCTTCCACTTACTGATTGCTTACTGACTTATTTTTTGAGTCAGTTTCTCACTCTGCTACCCAAGTTAGAGTGTAGTGACTTGATTACAGCTCACTGCAGCCTTGCACCCCTGGGCTCACCACTTGGGTTCAGGCAATCCTCTTGCTTCAGCTTCCTGAGTAACTGGGACTACAGGCACACACAACCATACCCAGTTAATTTTTTTGATTTTTGTTCAGATGAGGTCTTGCTATGCTGTGCTGACTAGTCTTGAACATCTGGGCTCGAGCAATCCCCCTGTCTCAGCCTCCCAAAATGCTAGGATTACAAGTACCTAAGAACTAGGCAAGCTGCTTCTCTTTCTGAGCTGGAAATTCCTCCCTGTGAGGTGAAGAATTGTATTATACCTCGCCAATCTGGCAAATCAACTGGGGGCATCAAATGGGGCAATATTATTGTGTAGTATGAAATGTCCTCTGATATCAATAAACAGTCGGTGTGTATTTGTGACCCTGCACACTGCTTTGTTTGTTGAGGCAGCAACGCTTCTGCAGGTGCATGTGAGTTTCTGGTGTACATTTGTCTGTGCTGAATCCATATCTGGGACATGTTGGCCGCTTCTAACCATTCCCTGACATATAAATCTAGCCATGGCTCAAGCATCTGCTGAACTCCTCTGGCCTTTGGGAAGCATTTCTTGACTGCCTGCCTATGCTGATGCCTCCTTTGAATTGTGAGTCCTGTGATAGGTAGAATGACTGGTAAGACTCCCTCCCCATCTCTACCTGGGTCTAGTGTCTGGCTGTCAGATGGAATTGTGAGTTCTTTCAAATGTGAATGCAGATGGGTTTGGTGTTATTGAACTGTTTAGGGACTACTGTACTTCTATACAATACCCTGCCATGTCCTGGGGTGGGATAGTGTGCATGGAAAGAGGACAAAGACGGAAGGTTTCTTGTTAGGCTAAGATGAAGAGAGCAATGGGTTTCTCATTAAGGAGTCCAGACAGAATGGCAGGTGGTGCTTCTGCCACTGCCCTGAGCACAGGTGAGGAGCAGGACCCAAACCCGTCATGCAGGTTGGCACCCTTCCCTGTACACAGGCAGTGGCAGAATGGGAGCCCAAAAGCTGCAAGTCAGGTCATCCTGAGAGGTGTTTCTTGACTGTTTAAGAAATAGCAGATGTAAGAACAGAGGGGAGCATCTGCAAACCCTATTTTGTGCATTGAAGGTCATAGCAGGAAGCCTCCATTTGGGGGACAAGGGAGTGAGGGAGGGGATGCAAAACACTTCTTTCCTGGTCCACAGGTCTAGCTTGTGGCAAAGACTTTCCTACCTGCCCAGATAACTGAAATGCACATGATAAGAACAGCAGCAACAACAGATGACACAGACACATTCCAGGCACTGTTCTAAGGATTTCACACATATCACTCTATTTAATCCCCAGAAGAGCCTTAGGAGGTAAGTAGCCCCATTTTGAAGGCATTAGTACTTAGGCATAAGTAGCCCCATTTTGAAGTCCCCATTAGCAGCCCCATTTTGAAGGCACACCAAGGCAAAAGGAGATTGAGAAACATGGTGGTTAGGGTCACACATCTAAAAGTGGTTATGCTGGGGTTTAGGTTTTATTTTTGAGGCATAGTCTTGCTCTGTCACCCAGGCTGGAATGCAGTGATGCAATCATAGCTTACTGTGGCCTTGAACTCCTGGGCTCAAGTGATCCTCCTGCCTCAGCCTCCTGAGTGACTAACACTACAGGTACACACCACCATGTCCAGCTAATTTTTTAAAATTTTGCTTTTTTAGAGATAGTGGTCTCGCTACCTTGCCCAGGCTGGTCTCAAACTCCTGGGCTCAAGCTATCCTCCTAGGCCTCCCCAAGTTTTGAGATTACAGGTGTGAGCCACCATGCCCAGACCTATTCAAGCTCTTGATCACTGCACTATGTTTTCATGCTGTGCAGTATGTGTGTGTGTGTGTGTGTGTGTGTGTGTGTTTAGGCTTTGGGGTTGACCTGGCAGGACAGAGTGTCCACATTTGTATAAGAGGAGAAGCTAGGAATGACTGGAAGAGCATGAGCCCTAAAAGGAAGAAATCCTGATAGGCTTTGGGGAAATCCTTTTTCAAAGAGAACATCATTTTATGAAACTAATATCACATTGATACCCAAGCCAGGTAAAGACCCACCAAAGAAAGAGAACTACAGGCCAATATCTTTGATGAACATAGATGCTAAAATTCTCAACAAGATCCTAGCAAACTGGATTCAACAATACATCTCAAAAATCATCCATCATGACCAAGTAGGCTTCATCCCTGGTTCAACATTCGAAAAACCATAAATGTAATTAAATACATCAACAGATGTCAAAACAAAAACCACATGATTATATCATGAGATGCAGAGAAAGCTTTTGATAAGATCCAGCACCCCTACTTGATAAAAATCCTTGAACATCTAGGCATATGTGGGACATACCTCAAAACAGTAAAAGCCATCAAAGAGCACATCCTCTAACAACTTATAGCAATCCCCACAAATAGGAATATTTCTGAAATAGACCATTACTTCGTATGCTAAGTTTGTATCAATTCCATCCATGTCTCATTTTTAGAACTTTAAGTAATCTTTACTTTCTATTAGTTGTCTGTGTTTTGATTCTATAAGGAAGTTCTTTCTGAGATTTTACCTCTTTTTGGCTTGCCAAAAGTTGTTGGACAAGTAGGCAGCGATGCTGATGCCAGACAGGAAGGCAACCTAAACAACATGGTAGCTATGAAGCCTCCTCTCTCTGAGAGTTAATTATGTATACCCAAACAGCACTGGGAATAATGTGGGGCAGAGCCTTGTCTCCTCTTATATCACCACAGCTCTTAGCACAGGGTCTTGTACATGGTTGATATTTGACTGCCTTGGGTTTATTAAGTAGAGACCCATACTGAGAAGTGGCTTCTTCTTGGCATCCTTTCCAAGTTTGATTTGGTCCATGGGTAACTCTTAGGCTTACTCTGGAAACAGCCTTGGTGGATTCCAAAATGAACTTCTTAGCTTAACCTTTTTGTGGAATTTTCCTTATTAAAGACAATGCCATTTCCAGAAAACAAATGTTCTTTTGGCCTAATGCATTTGTTATCAGACAACCTATCGCTTGAAACACTGAGAGAAGATGTGTTTTCTGAGCTCAAGTGATGTTGCTTTATGGGAGAAGTTGCACACGATAGAAGCTTAGGAAACCTGGTGATATGATTTAGAAGCCATTCACCAGGTCAGAGACACTGTTAAATCAGAAATGTGGCAAGGGGGCAGGAGAGAAATCTGGAACAGTTAGTTATTTTGTCTACAAATCAAGAGCATGGTAAACTTTCTCACTTTTAACTTCTATTGAAACGATGACTATAAACAATGCGCAATGCTGAAAACTAATTAAACAGCCACCTTAAATCAACAAAAAAGGGTAAGTTGAATTTTAAGTAACGTTTGCTCCTATGAAATGTGCTTCTCCTGATTTGGGGACTGTCCCAGTGCTGACAATTCTGTAAGATGGGCTTCACTGATTGACGACTTGATCAGCCTGTCCCTATGATCTCAGCTGGTGTCAGTTCTGACCCAGCATTTCCCTCAATGGCCCATTGTCATCATCATAATCACCATGCTTTCCTTCCAGGCATTTGTCCAATTGCAATGTTCCCTTTTATCCTGCTTATCTAAATCCCATTCATCCTTACAAAGCCTTCAGTTATTTCATTCGGTCTGTCCAGTCATTCTCCAACTTTCTTGCCTCTTGATCAGTGGTCCCCAACCTTTTTTGCTTTAGGGACAAATTTTGTGGATGGGGGAGACGGGGGAAGGGAGGGATGTGCAGTCAAGCCTCACTGCTAATGTTAATCTGTATTTGTAGCCGCTCCCCAGTGCTAACATCACTGCCTCAGCTCCACCTCAGATCATCAAGTATTAGATTCTCATAAGAAGTGTGCGACCTAGATCCCTCACATGTGTATTTCACAGTAGGGTTCATGCTTCTATGAGAATCTAATGCCACCGCTGTTCTGACCAAAGATGGAACTCTGCTTGCCCACTGCTTACTTTCTGCTGTGTGACCAGGTTCCTAACAGGCCACGGACTGGTACTGGTCCATGGCCTGGGGGTATTGGTCCAAGACCCTTGCTCTTGATGAGAACTTCAATGATTACATCTCTTACTGGCCGCTTTTTACATCTAGCTTCATGAAAGCTATTCATTCATCTCCCATTATTCTTAACAGTTTCATAGTCCCCTCGGCCTCCATGTTAACTAAGAAGGGCTTGGCTATGCAGGAACAAAAGATTCCCCAATGTCAGTGGCTCAACAATAAAAAGTTTATGTTTTTGTACAAATGGAGTCCATTGCACATCAAAGTAATTCTCCAAGCAACTGACCTCCATGTCGTGACTTAAGGATCTAAGCTAAGTGAGTCTTCTCCATCTAGAAAATGTAACTTAGAATACAAAGCCTCTTTAGTCATGGTCACAGGGTAGATTGTGCTTGTCACTGATTCATCTTGGATGCGACCCTTATCACTCCTGTTCACGATTCATTGACTAGTTAGTCACACAACGCAGCCCACCTGACAGGGGATTGAAAAGTACAATTTTCTAGGTATCTAGAAGAAGAGAAGCACTGAATATTGGGGAGCGATGTGACATCATGTTCCCAGTCAGGTAATAACTTTATGAAAGCAATTTGGGTTTCTTATATTTCTTAGCATCTCCCATGATGTTTTAGGTAAAATAGCCTCTCAATAAATGTTGAATGAATGACATCATCAATTAGCCCTTATAAAAACATTAATTTGTGACAAAGTTTATGCTAAGTACAAGCAGAGTGAAATAAAAAAGTGCAATTAGTGGCCTGGCACATTATAGATCACTCACCATTCATTCATTCAACTAACACCTATTGAATGCCTTATATGTTCCAGGCACTGTTCTGAGCACTTGTGAACAATGTGTGAATCGTCCTTGTGAAGCTTACATTCTAGAAAAGGAGACAGATAAACAATAAATATAACAAGTAAGGAAACTAAACAGTATAATACAATGTTATGTGTTTTGGAAATAAAAGAAAAAACAGAGCAGGGTAAAAATACAGACTGTGAAGTTTGGGGTGCAAATAATTTTAAACAGGGTGGTCAGGATAGGCTTCTTTGAAATGACTTTGGAAAAGAAGGAGCAGTGATAGCTAACTCTGCAGCTAATTATAAGAAGAGAATCCAGGAGGAGGGAACAGCCTATGTTTAATCCTGAAGGTGTGGCATGTTTGGAGACCAGCAAGGAGCCCAGCATGACTGGAGTGAGGTAGTGTGGTGAGTTCAGGAGGTGATGGGAGCCACACCAGGACAGCATGTAGGCCATGGGAGGACTTTAGGTGTTTTTATGGGTGAAATGGGAAGCCACTGAAAAGTTGTGGACAGATGCATGACTTCATTTATTTTTTATTTTCGTTTTTTTGAGTCAGGGTCTTACTCTCTTTCCTAGGCTGGAGTGAAGTGGCACGATCACAGCTCATGTAGCCTCGACTTCCTGGGCTCAGGCAATCCTTCTGCTTCTGCCTCTTGAGTAGCTAGAACTACATTAAAAAATTATGCCCAACTAATTTTTTTAATTCTTTGTAGAGACGAGCTCTCGCTTTGTTGCCTAGGCTGGTCTCGATCTCCTGGGCTCAGGCAGTCCTCCCACCTAAGCCTCCCAAAGTGCTAGGATTACTGCCATGAGCCACCATGCCCAGTACATTACCTACTTTAGAGATTGATTGCAGGGAAGAAGGGTATAGGCTGGGAAATCAGTTAGGGGGTGAGAACAATAATCTAGGAGATGGATAATAGTACTTGGAGCAGGGAAATGTTTTTAGTTACATACATATACATGTACGTGTGTGTATAATATACATGCGTAATACATATCTATTTGTGTGTTATGAATACTCATATGTTAAGCCAAGAGGTTTCCTCTTTGGCTTGTGTTTTCTCTTTTAACTTTATGTCTCATTTACACATGTAGGTTCATTTCTCAGCCCTTATTATAATATCTTATCTTTGCCCTTTCAGAGAACTCTTTCATGTATTATACCACAAAACAACAATTATAAAGATAGAAGGGGTTGGTTCTATCATCATCCCCTCCTAAATGTGACCTTTATGAGGAACATCATGGGGACAGAGCCTAAATGGAAATTGTACCTACAGTCCTTGTGGCCCTGCCACCCTAAGGCTGGGATTTTTAGGGGCAGGTTTGTTCCCTTTAGCAGCCTCCCAAGCACTCACATCATGAGGTCTTAGATAAAGAAACTTAATCAACAGAGTCAAATGGGTGGTGAGATGAGTTCCACATAATCCCCACTCTCATCGGATCTGAGCATCTCTTAATAAAACTCACAGTTGTTGTGGGGAAGGGATATGGGGCTTCAGCCTCCCCAGCCCGCTGAGCTACCACCTGCTCCCGGCAGGGGCTGCACTGTTAATCCCTTGAGCATCATAGCTTATTTCCCAGACTGCTTTCCTTTCTAAAAAAGAAAACAACCGCTGGTCTCTGAGCTACATCAGAATCTCTCTCCAATGCCATCAGTGCCTCTGTGACTACTGTCTGTGCCATGCTTCCAGTGACCCCCAGAATGGTGATCACCCTCCTTTGACTTTCTTAGGGGGGCTTCCTATGAACTGACCAGTACCCATTTGCTCAAGTTTTGCTGTCTCAGGCATATCAGTCAAGGCTACTTTTCTTCTCAGTTTATGGTACTAGTTACAGGAAGCCAACAAGAGATGCCAAGGTACCTGATGGTTAGTACAGCAGGACTCTTGCCACCCAAGGCCTGAAGGGGCAAGGGAGAGAGGAAACGGGGCTCTCTCTTGTTGGCTTCCTGCAACTAGTCCCAGACCTCAGTTTACTTTAATTTATTTGATTGCCGTGTGGTGGTGATGACTGGATGTGAGACCAAGGCTGGCTAAGAGGGCTTCATGGTCTGCCCTTAATTTGTTATCAGATGGAAAGTCAAGAACCCCCCAAGCCTTGCTAGCTCTACTCCTATTTGCCTGTTTGGGCTCTGCTTGGTTTTCTTAGTGTGTACCCAAAACTACAGAGCAAACATTTAACCATAGTGACTACTTCCCATCAAGTAGGTGTCCAGCTCTTTTGGAGAATATTTCATCTTTGTCTAATAAATGCGCTGCAAGCCTTCCCTCAGTTGGCTCTGTCTTTGCTAACTGTGCTGCTGGCACTCCAACTTCTGCCCTCACCCTATTCTTTTCTGTCTCTCACTGTCCTGCCCCCTGCCTTTGGGAGCTGGCCCCTGGATACTACATCCTTCAGGCTCTTGTGCAGATGTCTTGGCTCAGTCACTGGGAGGCACCAGCAGCATACTGGGGTTGGGAGGAGGAGGGAGAGGTGACTATGTTTCTTCCCTGCTCTATCCCTTTGGATAGTAGTACTGGCTGTGGTTGTTTCTCTATACCTGCATGGCTCTCTGATTCCAACTTTCATTGGGTTTTGGTAGCCCCTTTTCCTCTCTCCCTTGCCCCTTCAGGCCTTGGGTGGCAAGAGTCTTGCTGTACTAATATCCAGGTGCCTTGGCATCTCTTGTTGGCTTCCTGCAACAAGTCCATCATTAAATTCTTTTTAAAACCCCAGCTTGAACTGGATGTGGTGGCTCACACCTGTGACCTCACTACTTGGGAGGCTGAGGTGGGATAGTTGCTTGAGCCCAGGAGTTTGAGACCAGTCTTGGTAACATAGCGAGACTTGCTCTCTACAAAAAAAAAAAAAAAAATTAGCCAGGTATGGTGGTGCACACCTGTAGTTTCAATTACTCGGAAGGCTGAAGCAGAAGAATCATTTGAGCCTAGGAGGTCGAGTGGACAGTGAGTTGTGATTGTGTCACTGCCCTCCAGCCTGGATGACAGAGTGACCTGACTCCAAAAAACCAAACCAACACAAAACACTCCAGGTTAGAAGCTTTCCATCTCCCCATGGGCCCTCATAAATGAGCTGTTCTTTCTGAAGGCAGAGACAGGATTTGGCTCTAGGTCCTGAGATCTCTTCCTGTTATCTCATCACCCAGGGTTTCTGTCCTTACCCTTTTCTGCTATACAATATGGTTGGGAACTTCAACCACAGTCACCCCCAGGGATGGAAGTGAAAGGACTCTACCAGTGAGCCCACACTGATGTGGGCTTGAGGCTAAGGGGGCAGAGGCAACTGAAATGAGAAGGAATGAGCACTGTCTCAGGGGAGTCCACAGAATGGTTGGGCATGTAAGACACCACATACCAACAAAAAATATTACTGATGGTCAAAAAGAAATGATATCCTCATTTATTGGACACTTACCATGTGTCAAGCACTAGAGGATGTAGTAGACTATATACAAATTATCCCTAATTCTCATAATAACATTACAATGTCAGTATTATCACATTTATTTCACAGACAAGAAGTTTGAAGCCCAGGACACCGAAGGTCTTGCCAGCTAGTACTGGAGCTGGGATTTAAAATCAGCTCCATTTCATCAGGAGACGAGATTTTACCTGTACCTCGAAGGAAAGAAATGAGGATACACGGAGAAAGAGAAGAGAGATGGAGACAAATTCAGGTGCTCTGTCCAGACATCATGACTCCCCAACACAGGGAACTCAGGAAGTGGCTGCCCGAGCTGTGTGACTTTCCCTAACACCCTGGGCTCCAGTGGCCTGGGCTGCTGGTGGGCTGAGATCGATGGCATAGCTGCAGAGTTAAGCATCCTCTGGTTGCCTGAACTTGAAGGCTCTTTACAACTCTTAATCAGTTCATCCTCGAATTCTCTGTTAGAATGAGGGCTGTGGGTTTCGGCTTTTCCTCACTCTTTGTTTTATGTTGCTCTGATGGGGACATTTGCTCTGGGGCCACACTCAGGAACCTGCCATCTATCTATATAGCTACCCATTTCCCATTTCACTTACTTACATGCTTGGATTGATGCACCTGCCAGCTGGATCCTTACTCACTCTAACCATGTATCCACACAAAACTGTCCTATAAGTCCTTAGCTGTGGACACAGCTGTGGACCATACTCAGGCTGGTGAGCACAAAACTATCCTGCAAGTTCACACAAAACTGTCCTACAAGTCCTCAGCTGTGGACACAGCCATACACCCATACTGAGGCTGGTGAGCACAGCTGAAGAAAGTTCCACGTCCATGCAGACAGTGGAACCACAACTTCACCAGGACCTTGCCATTCCCAACAACCACTTTGTATGTCCACCATGTTCTTTCATCCCTGAAGATTGTCACTTCAGCACTCATCATTCTTCAGACATCCACTGTCCACTCCCACTTCTGACTCACTCACCTCCTCACACTACTTGGATGTTCTTACCTCCTTCTACATCCTGCCTAACCAGTATCTTTAATGCCTTGCTGCCTCTGTGATCTCAGCACGTGGACAGCTCCACTCTCTTCCTTTCATGTAGAGGGTTGCCAACCCTCTCAACACTTGCCGTTCACCTAAATCCCTGCAGTCTCCTCAACCAGTTCATAGAAATACAGGTGAATTCTCCATGGCCTCCAGGTGGTTAAACTCAGAGGACTTTTCCAGTTCTTGCTTTCTGCAGCGTACAGCATTGACATCCATCCATGAGGTCTTGGTAGACATCTTTCTTCTTGTGACCTCCGGGACTCCACTTTCTCTGCAGTCTCCTCCTGTCTCTCTGATCACTCACCACATGTCTCTCTCTCTCTTTCCTCCTCCTTCTTCTCCTCTTCTAACTCAGCTCCTAACTTTAGACTCGTTATCTCTCTCATGGAGCAAATTTTGCCCTCAGTATGGTGCAGTGGTTAGAGGTGTGGATTCTAGACCCAGCTAACTTGGATGTGAGCTTTTGACTCTTGGATTCACCACTTCCTAATAGGGAACCTTACCATCCCCTACTGGGTCTCCATACTGGAACAAGCCTAGCACAAAGCTAGCATTTGGTACATGTACATTATGATCCATGTAATGGTCCAAGCAAGGAACTTCCCAGATGTCACCCCAGACTCCTCCTTCCTCCTCAGCCCCTATTCTGATTCAGCACTATGAGTCCTGGTCTTCTCATTGTCTCTTAGAACTACCCAGTTTTTTTTTTTTCTCCAGAGCTGTCACAGTTTAGAGACTTACTTGGGACTTGAGTCTTAATGGTTCTACTTGTTTTCAAATTTACTTGCCTTGATTCAATTTTTACTTTGAAGTCAAAGTAGTTTTTGTAAGAAACAAGCATGGCCTCACCTGTGCTGAAAATCCTACTGGGATTCTTACTGTCTTCAGGACAGAGTTCAAATGTCTCAGCATGCAATGGAGGGCACTTGTGCCTTCCTCTCTCTTCCAGTCATACCTCCCACCCCCTTCCAGCTTTCCAATATCCATTCCATGACCTGGTCATAAAGTTTTCTAAAGATGCTCATTAAACACAAATCCAGACCTGCATTTTTGACAAGTGTCATACAAAGTCAGCCCATCTTCCTTGTCTATCTTGGTGATCCTTGTTCTTTTCCCCCTCTTCTTTCTGTTCCCTTTGGCCTCACACACTGAGCAGGCCCATATTTTTTTTCCAGTAAACTTGGGTAACAATAGATATGATTGTCAGCCTCCCTGGGGCTGGCCAGGTTTTTATGAAATTAGACGTATTTGTCTTGATGTTTAGGAGCGAGCATGAAATTCAAATCTGTGTGTTGGCATTCTGCGGGCTGGGCCTTTAATATTCAGTGACATAACTTCATTGCGGGTTTGACAACACTATATAGAAGTTGTGCTTACCACTGAAAATTAAAGCCACTGAAAGCGTTGACAACAGCAAAATTGTGAATGCTTCCCAGCTCCCGAAGTGATTGCTATTCCAGTTTGTCTAGAAGTGCTTATTGTGTTTGTAATACCGTCAGTTCCACTTAAAGACGACTTGAAGTCAATGCTATACAGGTAAGTACCAAAGAAATCTCTTCCTTCCTTTCGACTCCTCCATTGCCTCCCACACAATTTTTCTACTGAGGGTCTATTTGCATTTGGTTATAAAGCCCCCAACTCTCTTAACTTCTGAGTCAATTGATTGAATTTCTCTTTCAAGTTTCCAGGTTAGTTAGATTTTCCTTTTTTTCTCTTGTTCATTTTCCTTTTCTTATTTTTCTTTTTCTCTCATATGAGTACCAGGGAAATTAAGTTATGGTGACTTACTGCACAAATCCCATGTGTGTGAGTGACATCTTGTGTGTCAAGCAAATCTGGAGTGGAGTTGTAA
This sequence comes from Carlito syrichta, assembly GCF_000164805.1. Taxonomy (NCBI): domain Eukaryota; kingdom Metazoa; phylum Chordata; class Mammalia; order Primates; family Tarsiidae; genus Carlito; species Carlito syrichta. Next base: position 364,022 of record NW_007252908.1, on the reverse strand, counting down.
GGAGGATTTGGTATCTAGGAAGGATTATTTGAAGCTAATGCTGTGGGAGGGGAAAGACTACTCTATTAACTGACTTCATGTCAAAAATGGCAAAAAACTTTAAAAATTATTTTTTAATAATGACCCGCTTTGCTGTTGTTGGTGGTGTTAAACAAATTGACAATGTTGACAGCCTCCTTCTAAAGTCTTTGAAAGCGATTTCTCTCCCCTGTTGCTAGTCGAGATAGAGCGATTTTATCAGAAAATATTCTTTATACAAGCCTTTCATCCTTTAGCAAGCTGAGATCCTTGGAATGGTAAACTCAGGTGTAAATAGGAGAGCCGAGAGGGCCTTCTGGGGCATTGGAGACAGTGATCCCGGAAAGACCCTGTGACTGATTGAGGGGCAGCATCTGCAGAAGGACCTGGCATGAGGTGGCACCCACATCAACAGTCCTGGGAACCAGCAAGAGGAAAAGCCCAGGCTCTAACCTCCTGCTTTTGTATAACATATTTTTCATTGCAATTCACTTTTTTTCGGAGCCTGCTGGAAAAAAAGAGGTTTCCCATTATGGACCACAAGCATTCTTTTTTGTTTCCAAACAGCCCCTTTTGAATTTGGGAAATGGGAGCCCCATTGCTGGGGCAGGACCACTTTGAAGTGATCTGGATGGCAAAGTCCCAGGATACAGACATCTGAGCACCATATTCTTCCTGGACATTTCCCCCATTTTCGTCCGTTTGTGTTGCTATAAAGGAATACCTGGGCCTGGGTAATTTACAAAGAAAAAAGATTTACTTTGGAAAAGGTTGACTTTGACATCTGCTGGACTTTTTGGTGGGACCTCAGGAAGCTTCTTTCATGGTGGAAGGTGGAGAGGGAACAGACATGTCACATGGCAAGAGGGGGAAGCAAGAGAGAGGAGTGGCCAGTCTCTTTCAAATAATCAACTCTCATTACCATGAGAACAGCACCAAGCCATTCATGAAGGAATCATCATCATGACCCAATCACTGCCCGCTAGGCTCCACCTCCAAGACTGGGGATCACATTTCAACATGAGATTTGGAGGGGACAAACTATATCACTTCATAATTCCTGATAGCTTGGCATGGTCTTTCCTGGTCCCTGACTTTTCAAAAGGACCATGTCATCCAGTGGAGTCTTACACTCAGATAACCCTTTGAGGTGGCCCTGGAACTTAGAGATAACACATTTGTAACTCTTTAGTGGCCTCTAAGTTGCTGATGCCAAAAGGATTCAGTTAGATTAAGGAACATGGTGAGACTTTACACTTTTGTTATTTAAGCTAGAGGATTTGTTTGTTTGTCTTTTGTTAGCTTCTCCAGTCAACTCACATCCTAGCTTGTTTGTTCATCTCCTTAAATGATGTGCACAAATTTTGGTCTCATTCCCTTTATATATTGCCCTTCTGTGACTGTGTATGAGATGGGTATTGTGGCCTCTTGGGTGGGTTGAGGTTTAGGGTGGCTTTTAGTGACCATTTCCTGAGTTTTCATTATCAAATTCTTTGGTGGCTTGATTGCTTGTAATATTAGGATTGTGATTTTTATTTTAAAATTTGGACTTTTGTCCAGAACTTTGAAATGTTGCATCACTTACAGAACTTTGAACATGAATAATTTAGACATCATCAAAATGCAACCTTATTTTTGTTTCCTGACTTTTGTTTTAAATTTATTTAGTGGGAATAATTATTTACATGCTCAAACTTGACAAGTCTCCTGTCTTTTCTGCTAATTTTACAAACCAGAGAGACCCATGGCCATTGTTATAGACCCCAAACCCAGGCTAAAGTCAATAAATAGTATATACAGGTTAGAGTCAATAAATAGTCTCATGTGGTGGTCAAAACTCAGAATTAGACTTAGCATATCATATTCTTCCCTGCCGGGGCTTGGACTGCTTCAGACTGGAAGCCTGGGGCGGAAAGCAGGACGTGGTCCTTTGGCTCTCTCTTATTTCCTGGTTTCCAGCTCATCTTCTCCTCCACGTAGCTGCTGTAATGGAGTTCACAAGTGTGGAGGCTTGGGAAAGGGGAGAAGTGAGTGGAAGAGATAGTATCTGCTTGACTAGGGAAATCATGGTCTCTGGTGTTGGGCAATGGATAGGGTTGATTCATTCTTGAGGTTACTTTCACGGGAATTTAAGAGATTCCCTGTTGAGTCTTGTGACCTGAGGTTTCTGTAACCTGTATTTAACCCTTAATCTACCTAATCCAACTGGACACTTGTGATTTTTCCCTTGCCATGGACATCCACTGGTACAACTCCAACCTCTTTCTGCTGAGGTCCTGCCTTTCTCCAGGCAGGTCAAATGGATAGGACCCAAGAAGGTCCCAGGTAGCCTCTCTCCCTGACCTGTATGTGGCCCGTACATCTCTTACTCTGTTCTAGGACTGAAGGCCAGTCCTGTGAAGCAGCCCTCACCACCGGGGCAATTGGCCAACCCTGCCCTCACTGTGTAGATTTCCAGGTGGATCTAAGATCTGCTTTCAGTTCCCTTAACCTTCTCAGGTGTGAGTTGGGGGGGCATTCCTCTATATATTCAAAGTGCAGAAATACACATCAAATTTCTGCAAGTGGGGTGGTCCCACTGGAGAACCTCTCATTAGGTCTAGGGAAAGAAGATACCTTTTTTTAATTCTTCCCAAATATCTGACTGAGTTGAGGGGTCCAAAGGTTGCTAAACTATGTTTAGTTTTTTTGTGTAAATTTTGCTTAAAGAAGTGGTGTTGAAAAATGAAGCAGGAAGTGGCCCATTTGATTTAATTGCACATACTTTCCTCTCGCAAGGGCCTTACAATCTATAGGAGGGGACAAAAGAAATGAGGAAAAGTTTAAAAAGCAAAAAAAGAGATGCCACAAGTCAAGTAGCCCCAAGACCCAGTAATACAGACACTTAGCACTACTCAGGTTGGGGTCTGGGTGGGTGGTGGAAGGGGGAAATGGGTTGGAGTCAGAAGTGTGTGTGTTCAAGGTTTTCAGTTTTAGTCTTATTGCAGTCTACTGCTTTCCTACTTGAAATTCAAGATTCAAACACTCTGAGATGATGAGCCAAGCTTCAAGGATTCTCCTGGCTGGAAATGACTGGCTGAGAAAATGCATCCGGGGTCCAGGCAGCTCTTGCAGGGAGGAGATGAGGATGGTAAAATGCAGCACTTAGAGTGAGCACCATAAGCATGCGGACCTTGTCCTATTTGCCTGTATGTGTTTTTGGCCACTTCCAGAAGTCTCCTGAGATACCCTGTGCATGGTAAACTTAGACCAACAGCAATCACTTTGCAGAAACATTTGACACATCCCATTTTTCATTTCTGTATTCACTGTGTGTGTGTATACACATACACACACACACACACACACACACACCCCAACACATTGTACCATTTTGCTCAAAACTCTATTTCAGGCAATGCAAGAGACAATCAAGTTTCCCAAATAGCTCAAGAGATGAGGGACACACAGCCAAAAACTATACTCACTACTGATGACAATAAATATACCTGAATGTGAGAACAGAAAGTACCTGGTCAGTTCAGCAAAAGGAGAGATGCCTTTCTGCTGCCATTGTCTAGGGATATTTTGCGAGAGGATAGGAATCAACTGTGTCCAGACTTCACCACCTTGCCCAGTGCTTGTGTCTTGGCTGGACTCAGTCATGGTTTCTGGGCTTCTCAAGGCAGAGGTATTGATTGTTCTTAATGATGGTCAAGACTCTGACAGGATCCCTGATTCACCATTTCCTACACCAGAGGAGACTAGCACTTTCAGAATTTTGATATCAAGCTTGCTAAGTACTCAGCATACTTCCTGGCACATAGTAGGTCTTCCCTACAGGTTGAGTGAATGAAAAACTGAGAGGAAACTTTCAGAGTCATGCTGATGCAAGGTTCCTCTGGCTTTCACCCTGATCAGGATGAGGTGCAGGAGGATCTGTTGGGGGAGACAAGGCCAAGCCTCCAGGAGTGGTCCCAGCAGGACAAAAATGCCACTCAAGAACCTATGTTCTCTGTGCATTTCTCTCCACCTGCCTATCTGTTTTGTAATTACTGGCTTGGTGTCTTCCTTAGGGATTTTGTTCCATAGCCTCTCTCCCTCTGGAGGCCAATGCCTGTCTTTGCTTTAAAACTCACACCAAGCTGGGCTTGGTGGCTCAGCCTGTAATCCTGCACCATGGGAGGCTGAGGTGAGTGGATTGCCTGAGCCCGCGGATTCGAGACCCGCCTGGGCAACTTGGTGAGAACTCATCTCTACAATAAATCAAAAAATTAGCCGGACATGGTAGCGTGTGCCCGTAGTTCCAACTACTTTGAAAGTTGAGGTGGAAGGATCGCCGGAGACCAGCAGGTTGAGGCTACAGTGGCCAGAGCGGCCACTGTACTCCAGTCTGGGCAACAGAGTGAGACTCCAAATCAAACAAAAACAAAAACAAAACAAAACTCCCACCAAACTGCCCCTGGGGGCACTTTGCATTCAGAAGGCTTTGGGGTTAGAGTGGCAGAGGATTCTTGTCAGCAGTAGGTTCCACTTTATGTGTATACTAAGTTACCCTTGCTGGAACTAAGGGCCGTTTTCTCCATTCCTGATTTTGTTAGGGTGGCTTCCCACCGACCTTTTTTTTCTGGTACGGCTCACCTCCCCCATGGGCACAGTTAGGGCTGAACCAGGATGTTCTGCTCAGCATTCTGCCTTCTGCTTCTTCTCACGGTGACCTTCCTTTTGAGGGTGCTCTTGGTCTCCCCCACCTTGGAATCAGCCAGTGAAATTCCAGGGTAAATAGATTTATTTTTTCCTGCAGGGCATCTGCAATCACCATTGTTTTATAAGGAAATCATCTGCTAAGTCAAAGGATGGGAATCCCTTGAACGACTACAGGGGCTCACCCTTAGGGTGGAGGGTCCTCAGGTCCTAGAACTCATACTACCAGGTGACATCTCGGTGTGCCCAGCCCCAAAACAGCTGATCTCAGAACCTCCACATCAGACTTGGCTGCCTCTTCTCCCTCCACCAGTCTGAGAGGTTTCTGAGGTTACAGACTGAATCTACTGTTTAATTTCTAACCTCCCATGGCTCCCAATTTAGGGCTCGCCTATGGGGTCCAACCACTCAATTAGGGCAGACATTAAAGACAGTGGCTGTTTTACAATGTGTTGTGGGAGGCGGTAATGCATCCCCAGTCCAGGAGTCTTTCATGCCTCTGTGATGGCCTCCCTCAGGGTTTCTTTATCAGGGAGCACCTTGGTCGCCATTAATGCCGTGGTCAGCATAGAGCAACACTTACCTAAAGACAATGGGCTAGGCCTTGAAAAAAGGGGGTAGGTAGGACAGCAGAGAACCAGGATGGAAGAAAAGGATGCGAATGGCAGGATTGAAGGCAACAAAGATTTTCCCCAGTTTTGACATTTTTCCAAAGGTGAGCCCTGCAGTTCCTCAGAGTCCCCTCTGCAGGGTTTAAACTACCCCTCTAATTTTCTAATAATATGAACAGCTACTCTATGGAGAACCATCTCTTGAGATGGAGTATTTTGTATTCCTACCTCATAAAAGGAATACATGGAGACTCAGGGAGGTTAATGATCTTCCAAAGGTGGCACAGCCAATGTGTGGTGGAGCTGGTATTAAATCCAAGTGTGATTCGCACACTGCTGCCCTGAACCGCAATCATCTGTCTCCACTGAACTCTCTCTCTCTCTCTCTTGTTCTTTTACTCTCTTACTCTCTTGCTCTTTCTATCTCTTTTTCTGGTCTGAGCTTTGTACTGACATGAATTTCAAATGAGGTTGAGATTACTGATTTGTCCAGACCATTCATTTTCTTAGGTTAAGAGTGAAGAAGGAGAGCGGGGAGGGTGATAGGAAGACCCTGGCACACATTTTGCAAAAGACCCACAAGGTTTGTACACTCTGATTCTGTTCAATCTTTTCTCTCCCTCCTGTTCTTGGCAACTGTCCCTTAAGCCCGTCTGTTCTCTGCCTCTAATATATTATGCTGATATTTTATTACCAAACAATTACATCCACTAATTTGAAAAGGAAACGAGCAGGAAATTGCAATTATAAGAGTAAAAGCAATGCTCTTTTATTTCTCCCCTTTATGCATATGAAATATGGTTTGTCATTCCTGCAAAACAGACTTTCTCCCTCTTCCATGGCTCTTCACTGCCTTGTCTTTAATAATTGAGCAGAAAGCAGAGTAATAATTAGATTCCTGATAACAGAGGAGATATCAATGGAGCTGCAGCATGTGGAGGCTCTGCTTGGAACCGCCACCCTGCCTTGATGGGAGAAGCATACTTCACGCTGTTTCACTTGAGTACTTTCCAAAGTATTCTTTACATTCATGGCCTTCTATGCAGATTAATTATTCACCCACAATTGGTGTTTCCTCTCTGCCTTTTCCATCCTTCTCCACCCCAGTAACTTTGGGCTTGGCCAAGACTTGCTTTGGTCAATGGGATTTGAGTGGATGTGATGCACAGCTCATTTCACTAATCAGAAGCTTTGCGTGTGCCTGCAGTTTTTGGCCCTACTTCTCTTGAGCAGAACTCGAGACAGAGGCTGCTCCATCTAGGTCCCTGAGAGATTATGCTGCACAAAAATGCCCTGCTGACTCCTGATGGATATGTAGCGAGAGCAAGAAATAGACGTTTGCTGTTTTAAGCCACTGAGATCTGGAGCTGTTTTAAAATCACAGTGTAGTTAAGCCCATCCTGACCAATGTATCTGTGATCTCATTGGACTCTCATTGCATCCATGGGATAGCAAAAAGGCTGATGGCATTGGGCGGTGCTGGGGGAAGAATGCATAATATGGAATCAAAGGGACCAAGGGTGAGAAGGCTTTTGCATCCTTTTTGGCCATGTAAGCCTAGCCACATAACCCAATCTCTTCGAAACTGTTTCTTAACTGAAGCACTTACCTTGAAGATTCCTGAGGATAAGAGACCATGTCTATCAAAGATCATTGCATAATCCCCATCACAGAAACACAACTAATAAGAGATATTGTTTTTTTTTAAAATTAGGATTTTAAAATCCCCTTTTGACATCATCTCCATTGAACAGATAGGAATGCTGAGTTTAAATCTGCTGCAGGGACCTGCCCAGACTAATTAAAAAAGAGAGCTGGAACATAAGCTTTGATTTTCAGACTCTGGGTCTAGAGCCTTCTCCCAGTACTAACAATGAAATCTCATCTCTACAGTAAATCAAAAAATTAGCCGGGCATGGTAGCACACGCCTGTAGTTCCAGCTACTTGGAAGGCTGAGGCGGAAGGATCACTGGAGCCCAGCAGGTCGAGGCTGCAGTGGCCGGGAACGACTACTGCACTCCAGTCTGGGCGACAGAGCGAGACTCCAACTCAAAAAAAAAAAAAAAAAAAGAATGAAAACACTTATCTAAGGAGTGCAGTCTATAGTGACACAAGCTAAATTACAGAATTAGTTTCAAGGAAGCAACTGATTTATCTAAGGCACACAGCATTCAGAAGTTCTACCTTTGAGTGCATAAGAGTCAACTATGTAGCTTATTAAAATGCAGATTCGCTGGTCCCACCCTAGATTTCTATTTTAATATTATCCTATATGGTTAGAGGAAGTTGAGTAGAGTGGGCTTTGGCATTAGAGTCCCTGGATTCAGATCTCTCCTCTGGCACCTATAAATGAATGACACAATCTTGGGCAAGTTATCTATCTAACCTTTTCATGTCTCAGTTTCTTTATCCGTAAGATTCAACTCACATTGATGGTCTTGTATATTACAGTGAGGATTAAATTAGCGAATATGGCCAAAGCCCATGGCACCTAGCAAGCTCTCAGTAAGTGCTACCCATTAGTATTCTAATGTAGCATTTCAGAAAATCATGAGTCCAGAAACTTCTCTAAGGAATGACCCAGGACAACCCCAACTTCTGGTGTCTTAGCCAAAGGTCTCCAGCCCCTGAGCTGCGGACCAGTACTGATCAGTGGCCTGTTGGAAACTGGGCTGCACAGAAGTGGCGAGTGAGTAGAGCTCCAATTCTGTAAGATCGACAATGGCATTAGATTCTCACAGGAGTGAGAACCCTATTGTGAACTGCCCATGGGAGGGATCTTAGGTTGCACTCCTTATGAGAATCTAACGCCTGATAACGCCCATCCACCTCCCCCTTACCCCTAACCTCGGCTGTGGAAAAAATTATCTTCCATGAAACCAGTCCCTGATGCCAAAAAGGTTGGGGACTGCTGTCATAGCTGAGTACCCTTTCATGGGGCTTCTTGAGACAATGTCCTCAGCCTTTCTGGGATCAACAGGGGTGTTTCCAATCAGGGAAGTTTCAATTTTGGGGGCATGGTTGGACCCACAGCACATCATGATGGCTATTAAATTGCATGTGTTCTGTGACCTGCTCACCTGTGCAAAGGTATGCCCCTGGGAGAAGACCTTCATCAGTAAGTTTCATTTGGGAACTATCTCTAGCTAGCAGGTAGGCAGTAATCTGGAGAAGGGCCTGGAGCTTAGTGGCCTGAAGCTCGAGTCAGGACCAGATCAGTTTCAATGGAAACATTTCACTGACTGCTTTCGCCCTGGGCCAAATGCCTCCTTTTGTCCCTTGTTAATCATCAGATATTAGAGTCCATAAGAGTCACATTTACCAGGAGAGAGGTTTTCTTCTTTTTTAATTTCTCTGAATAATTCATGTTTAATTTAGAAGGATTAAATATGGTGTGTTCTCCCGCTCCAGCAAGAGCTGGAGGTAAAAATCTGGTTTTCCAGATGAGGCAGAGGCCAGGCTGCTGGGAGCACTTCCCAGCCCAGCCTGTCTTTGCTGCCGGGAACTGTGAAACTCAGGGACTTCTGAGATGTTTTTCCTTTGTGTCCCACATGCCTGTGCTGGCTCTCCCAGATCCATCCTGCTGCCCTCTGAGGAGCCCTCAGCAAGTCATCCTCTGATAACCTGTGGAGGTGGGGAGCCTAGGTCGTGAAAAGGCAGACTGGGTCTTCTTTGGGGAGTTCAGAGTCTCAAGTGGGGAGGGTTGCCCATTCCCTGGGTCGGAAGGCTATTGCCACATATCTTCTGTGATGAGCCCAGAAGGAGTTATTGAGAAGCACAGAGCAGGCTCCATCAGCCACATTGACTGCCTGTGTTCAAATTCTACCTCTACAACTACTTGGGGGTGATGCCCTTAGTCAATGACTTCATCTCTCCACAGCTTCAGTCTTCTAATCTGTCCAGGGTGATTGAGGACAGGCCCTCTGCATATTGTTGTCCTGAAGATAGAGGTGAAAACAGAAAATATGGAAGCATATAAACACAGAAAACACAAATAGAAACCACTTAGAACAGAGCCTGTCTTACATTTGATATTCTCTCAATTAACATTCGTTGTTATTGTCGCACATCCCTTAGATTAGAATTTGTAGTTTATGATGAGGTATAGGTTTTATTGTATTTTATTTGTTCAATTAAAAATTAATTTTAATTACAGAAAGAATTCATGAATATATTCTCCTTGTAATAAATTAAAACATTACAGGAAAACTAAATATTATTTGACTACCACCACTCTCAACCTCTCCCTAGAATGTTCTCAATTTGGTATGAATCTTTCTACAATTTTTTAAAAGGCATATATATGGACATATGTGTGCTTGTAGAAAATAATAGGGTTTATATAAACATCTATCTAGCATAAATAGTATCATACATGTATACCTTTTTCATTCAACATTGTTTCTTAGAGATTATTTCTGAACATAGAGATATACTATATCCATTTTAACAATTTCATATGATTCCATCTTATGACATATTACATTTTATTTAGCCACTGTCTAAAACTTCTCTACTTCAAACAGTGTGACCATGAGTATTCTTGTAAATGTCTCAAATGTATGGCTACATCGCAAAGGTTTCTCAAATTAGGTTTCTAAATTTTGTAAAGTGGTTATAAAAACATATACGCTTATCAATTGTGTACAAATTGTGTGTTTTCCTATAACCCCACCATCCTTTTCAACTACTGAACTTTTGCCAATCTACAAAGTGTAAAAGAATACAAAATTTTATTAATTTTTTAATTTGAATTTTTCTTAGTCCTTAATTCTAATAGTGTTGAACCTCTGCATATATTTGTTGTTCATTGGCATTTTCTCTTTAGTGAATGACCTGTTTGTGTTTGTTGCCAATTGTTTAAGTTGCTTTTCTTTTTCTTAATTATTTTTGGAGTTTTAAATATGTATATTTTGAACAATAATCCTTCTGTGTTATATTTGGTGGCAATAATTTCTCCCATCCATTGTTTGTTTCTGTCTTACATCTGTGCTTAATTTTGATTTAGTCCTTTTACATGACCCTGCTCCTTGATGACTTTTGTTTCTGTATCCTATTTATAAGTAGACTCTCCTTATCTTCAAGTTATGAACATGCTTTCCAATATTCTCATCTATTTTTAAAAAGTATTAAGTCTTTCATCCATCTGGGCCTTATTTTAGTAAATGATGTAAAGTAGGATCTAATTTTATGCACTAGTCATTGAGCTAAGAGCTTTACATGCATGATTCCAGTCATTTACACTATCTGAAAAGTTAGGCATACTGACACCCAACTTTCATATGGGAAATAAACGGGAGGAGGGGGGCAGCCATTTGCTCAAGGTCCCAGAAGTCCACAGAGAACGTCCACCTGAAATAATATCTATCTGTAATAGATATCTTTGATCTTTGAATATCCAGATGCCTCTCCTGGAAGACCCTGCAGGTTGAACACAGGCTGATCACATAAAAATGTGGGCATGGAGGGCATAGTTTCAAGGGCAGACAGTTTTAAGGAAAGTCAAAAATTCCAGCATTTAAGAGGATCTTGATGTCAGGATTATGTCCAAAATTCTTTTCTAAAACTTGAGAACTCTGCCCCAGGGAGCAGTCCCTTTGGGTTCAGCCCGCAAAGCTCCATGTGCTGTGGAGGAAGCAAGAAGCTGTTTTGGGGTAAGGTGTGCTTGAGGTTGCTGCTTCAGTGGCTCTGCAGGTGGGGACTCATATTTTTCCTGTCCTGGTGATTCATAATAAATGCTGAGAGTGCCTGGAACCACCGCTCTGCATTGCTAAACATGTGGCTCACTGCTCTTTGGTGAGAGAGGGAAGGCTGGGTCTGTGGTCCAGACCAGCCAATGCTGCCCTCTGCTCTTCAGAACCAAACCCATCATCATCAGGTGGTGACTTCTTCTAGATGACCCCACTCAGGCTCTGTGCTGCTTGGAAGAGGCAAGGAGGCTCCCTGGGCTCAGTCCATACCTCATCAGTTACCCAGACTAATGAGTGCATCCTGCTGGCTCTGTCACTGCATGGTAGGCATTTTCCTACCCAGAGTTCCCAGTTTTCTTTTCCTGAACACAGACTCACATGGTAGAGCTTGTCCCTGTATAATTTGGATTTAGCAGACATCTCCATTGGTGGAGTAGTAGGAGAGAAGCAATATTCCCTTGACTGAAAATTACTGAATTAAGAAAGGTTATTCCTGCCAGGCATGGTGACTCACTCCTATAATGCAAGAATTTGGGAGGCCAAGGCGAGAGGACTACTTGATCCCAGAGGTTTGAGACCAACCTGGGCAACATAGTGAGACCTGGTCTCTACAAAAATTTTTTAAAAAATCACTGGATGCAAGATCTCATAAACCCAGGAGGCTGAAGCTGTTGTGAGCCGTGATCCTGTCACTGCACTCCAACCTGAGTGACAGAGTAAGAACCAGACTCAAGAGAAAGATTATACTGTGATGCTCTCACTTACCTGAATGAAGCATCTTTCTCTTAGATAAACGTTGGGCTTGCTGATTACAGTATTATTTATGGTAGTCCCTAAGGCAAGCACTTACCATGGGCTCCCCTTAGCAGAGCAGCCTCATTTTCAGTGTTGACTGCCAAGAAGGGGATTCTTGGCAGGAAATGGGGACTTTGAGTGGATTGGGCCTCTCTTGCCTTGCTTTCTCAGCCATGGGGAATATGAGGGTCTCAGTACACTGAAACTGGCTCCCATGCGGGGGGCTCTGCTGCCTCATTCCACCATCCTGTTTTGTTAGGCCATCCTGGTTCACAACCTCTTAGCTGATTTCCATGTTACCCCTGAGTCTTGTTATATTCCAGTTTGGGCAGAATGAAGGCAAGACTTGTGTGTGTCCAGTCAGGCTGAAAGTGTGGGAATGAGGTGGGTCTCCCTAGGACTAGCTGACCCAGTAGTAGGTGCTGGCATATGAGGGCTGACATATAAGAGTCTCCGGTTTTGCCCAACCTTGGGTGATATGAGTTTATGACCAAGGGAGAGGTGGTTTCCTTACCAATTCCCCACAGGACTGCTTTAGAAAGAGGTGTCCCTTCCCATGGTTAGAGTCTATTTATTGTCCAAACCTTTGTTAATTATCATAAGGGATGATGTGGCATAGAGTGCAGTTTTAGAACAGGGCAAGAAGAGACAAAGTCTGCTGGGTCAATCAAAGGAGATTTCAGGGGTTTGGGAGGTTTGATAGTGCATTAGAACTTGTTAGGGAGAGAATAGGAAGAACACATGACTTTGAGGGCATGTTTTGCTTCCAGAACCGAGCCTAAACAGGTAAGGGGTGGAGCCTTCTGGGGAACAGATAGGAGGTGGGGGAAAATGGAAAGCCATCAGGTCCACTGACACACAGGGCCTTGAGTGTGGATTTCTGTCTGTAGAAGGCAGAGCTCTTCTGAAGACCCCTGCATTGCTCCTGGGCAACAGAGTTCTGGCATGGAGAGGGGTCCAGCTGCACAAAGATGACTTCTCCAGTTGCTTTGGTTCCTACTGAGCCCCTTGTGAAGGGAGGGTATGTGATCCCCGAAGGCCAAGGGCCATTGCTCTCAGGTTTAGAAGTATCCCTCTTGAAGTGCCTCTGGGAAACGAACTGCAGCTGTGGTTCAAGTCAAGACAGCCAGAACTTTCAGAGTTCATGATGAGCCTGGCACAACCTCCTCCCAGGGGGTGAATGAGGCAGTAGAGCCTGCACACATTTTCCTGGGAGTGGGGCAGCCTCTGTGTAGAGGAAACAGTTCCAAATACCCATCACTTTAATAACCAGGGTGGCAGGGAATGGCTGTTTAGTCTCCTAGCAGTGCTGTGAGAGATCAGAGAATCGGTGAGAAGGGTGATCTGCCCTCTCTGGGTGGGGAGAATGGGCTGGGTTGGGGAGAGCTGGGATTTGAAGGGGTGGAGAGGACAAAATGCAGTCATTTTTCAAAAGAAAAACATCCAAGTGGTTGTGTGAGTGCCATATCCGTCAACATGTGGGTGAGTCTCTTTAGGTGTAGAAGTATGTAAGGAGTGCTGGGGACAGGTGAAGACCAAAGTAAGACAGTGTCCCTGCTCTCTTGGGACCCACCTGACACGGAAGACACATTCATTCATTTACTCTTTCACTCATTCATTCATCCCACAAATACTCACTGAACTCCTACTATGTGCTGGCTCTGTGCTAGGTGAGGGAACATGGCCTTAAAGGAAAGGAGTCACAGTGAGCTCACTACGAAGGGCGTAAATCATGTAAATAGTGCCTACAAGGTCTTAGGAGGCTGGAGTACTGAGACTGGATTACATTTGTTCAGGAAAAAGACATCCTGCAGAAGAAGGCAAGTGAGTGAAAGAAGCAAGCACTGGACATTGATTGAGCATCTACACCAGCAGCTTCTGTGTGTGATTCTCAGGGACTGGGGTCATCTTTAAGGGGAGCCCAGCAAGTGAATGGATACTTGTCACACACCACGACGTAGGCAGCAGTCAAACATGAAAGAGTGCTGAGAGGACAAGAGGAGGGAAGGAGAGAGAGAGGGATAGGGAAGCAGGTCTCACTAAGAGACCATCAGTGGTGTGTGTGTGTGTGTGTGTGTGTGTGTGTGTGTGTGTGTGTGTGTGTGTGTGTGTGTTTGTGTGTGTGTATGAGTGTGCATATGTGTGTGTAGGAGGGGCAGCTGTGGGGTACCTGGAGAGACCCTTTACTTCTAGGTTCTGTGATTCCGATGCTGGTGCCCTGAACACACAAAAATCACAGAAAAGAAGGGGGAGAGCATCATCTCTCATTCCTGTGAGCTACTGTGTGTCTCAGAAAAAACATGAGGGAAGGGGGAAAATGGTTTTTTGATGCTGATGCTGCATAAACAGGCTTCCCAGGGACAAGCCCATTTTAATGTGATGCTTAAAAGACAAAAACAGGAGAGATGATGCTCTCAGTCCTTCAGGTCTCTCTGTTGCCTCCTGAAAACTCATCCTACAGAAGTAGACCAGAACAGGAGCCCATCTGATGGCAGCCCCTGGGAAATAAGGAGCAGCTCAGAGGAAGCAGAGAGGAGGGGAGGACATGCTGACCACTTAGGCCTCTGGGGTCCCACAGGGAACTTTTGGCCAATACACCAGGGAGATCCCTGGAGGCTGAGGCTTGAGAAATCAGCTTCATAAAGGGCACCCATTACCCAGGATTCTGATTTCTCATTCAGTTTATATAACCTGTTCTCAAGGCCATCTTAAATATCCCTGGAGTGCACAGTCACCTGGTGGCAAGGCTTGGGGCTGCCAGCAAGGTCTCCCAGCTCGTAGCCTCTTCCCATCATTCTGTCTTGGCTATGTGAGAGTCTGCCCGAGGTATTTTTCTTGCTTGGCTTAAACATTATAACATTATATCACCCTCTTTGGGACCCTGTTTGAGACTAATTTACACCTTTTTTCTCTTTTTTTCTGGGAAGGCTGTTGGAGCTCCCCCACACTCTGCCTCAGGGCTCCCAGGGCGCTGTGGGAAACACGATTACTGCACTAAATAGGCAGTCCTGCAAGGGTCTGTTGTCTGAAACGTTGCATTCCTAGCACCTCACACCCCCATGTATGTTACAATTCCCCTTCCCAGGCACCCAGGGCCCGTGCCCACCCCGCCTGTGGGCATTCTGAAGGCTGGAACAGGCCCACTCCTCACAGGCAGTCCTCAGTTGGTTGAAGGACCCAGTGCAGGAAACATGTTCAGATCCCATCTCCACAGAGTGACTGTACTCATGGCAACATCTTTTATTCCTGACAGAAGGATGAAAACAAGCACGAATGCCTATGAACCCATTTGGTTCCTGAAGGCTAGAGAGAATGAGACAGTGATAGAATGAATCGAAGGAGCAGGGGTCACCTGTTTGGCTAGTTTTCTAGTTTTACCACCAGATTCTGTCTTCCAGGTTAGTTGCCATAAATACAATCTCCTGGTGACAACAAGGGCTTATATCTAAGAATTGGAAAATTGCCCAAGGGATTCCCCTTCAGTGCCCCATCCCTGGAAATCCATTTGCTCCGTAATCCAGAGAATATCAGTCTTCATGGGATGTTGAGATAGGTGATTTGATCCTCTTCATCTCATTCCACCCAGAGAACTCAGTCCTGAAAAAAAAAAAAAATTAAACTAACTGTATACAGTATACTTCGGGGGAGTAAGGATTCTTTTCCGTATTAATTTTTGTTGTGATTTTGGAGACATTCTCTAAATGTGTTAGATCCCCTGCTCCTTGAGAAGATAAAGTAATATAAGCTACTTATTGTATACCCCCTACATCTAGGCTACGACTTGGCACACAATAAGTGCTCAATAAATGCTTTTTTGGCTGAGATGTTTTGTGTCCACTGCTGTTTAATTACTAGTATCTTAGATGAGTCTGGGAATAGGCCTTGGAAGGAAGTGGGCCCTGGAATGAGATTGGCCCAGCTGTGTGGGGCAGATACTGGACGGAGTTCACTCCAGTAGATGGAAAACTTGGTGCTCAATGGGTGTGACTGTTCCAGCAACAGACCAAGGTGGGAACGGCCTGTGAGGAAGCCCCCAGTCCCTGTCTGGCACTGTTCTCAGCACTTTTCCAGTGTTTCCCTCCTTTGCACAGTTGCCCTGTGAACCAGGCAATACTCATGTTCCTTTTGCAAAGCAGGAAGTCAAGTCAGAGTAAAACCATGATACGCCCAGGTAGCCCATCCGGTAATAAGCACCAGGACCCCAACCCAGGCTAGCTGGGTAGAGATTTCATGCTCTTAACAACTTCCCTCTACTGCTTCTCTGCAAAGTAGGGCCCTGATTTGAGAAAACTCTCTCTCAAACCTTGTTTTTCCTCTTGTCTCACACCACAACCATCATCAACACAGAAGAAGAGTTCTGCGACCACATGCATGGGGTCCTTATTCCCCTACACAAGGCAGTGGACACCACCTGGGTGTCCTTTAATTCTATCACAACACTATCTCTCTGAGACAGCGTCAGATCCCACAGGCTGAGTGCTTAGTCCCCAAGACGGTCCTTCTTCCTGCCCAGAAAATAGTTGCAAGTCTGGGCCTCTGGGATTCTGCATGACCTATTTCAGGTTGGAGTTCCCATGTTCTCCTCTTTGGGTTTGATTAATTTCCAGAACTCAGGGGATTACTTACTTCCATTTATTGGTTTATTATAAAGGATAGTACAAAGGGCACAGAAGAAGAGATGAGTAGGGCAATGGAGGAAGAGGTGACGGGCATGGAGCTTCTGTGTTATCCCTGGGTGTGCCCCCCAGGTACCTTCATGTGGACACTTTCTGAAAACCGTCCCTTTTTATGGAGGCTTTGGTATGTAGGCATGATTGGCAACTGTGTAGAAATGGGATTGGGCAAAAAGCACAAGACCTAAGCCCAGCAAGTCCTGACTGTTCAGACTTTTCTTGGCTTGTCTGTGTAGCAGTTCTTCCTCTAGGGTGTGGGACAGGACCTTTCTGGAATGAGGGTCTTTTAAGCCACCTACAACAAGATTAGGGCCCTATCTTGGGCAGGTGAAAATAATTCAGGAGGTCAGAGGGAGAGATGCTATATCTTGATGCAAAGTGCCCTGACATGATAAAAAACAAACACTAGTAACAAGGGCTATGAGAGTTATGAACTGGGAACTATGGGTAGAAAACAATATCTACATCATAACATCACAGGGTCTTTGTGCAGTAGCTGATTTATGCAAACTCAGCAAGCAAGCATGGAATTAGTCAGCACAAGGAGTCTCCACGGGAGGCCGCTGGGTGCTGCAGTAGGGTGAATCGCATTCTAGACGGTCTGGATGTTAAGTTGGTGATGAAGATGGGGATTCAGGAACAAGACAAGATGGTGGTAACTAGAATCAAGCAAGAGAGTTCCCAGGGCTCAACATCTGGTGCATAGTAAGTAAAGCTAGCAATACCAGGTCCCGGGATACAGTAATAGACCTTGAAATACTCCTTCTCTAGGCTCTACGTTGGCTAGATTCTGTTGCCCCCACTAGTGTACATTGTACTCGATTTTTGTCCCTCCCCATTTCCCACTCTCTTCCTTCTGAGTCTGCAATATCCATTGTACCATTTTCTCAGAATGTTTACTTAAAGTGAGAACCGCCTGAATAAGGGCATGGACAAAAGAGGAAACCACCCAGCCTTACCCGATGCATAGACTTGCTCTTATTCCTTTAGAGCGAATGTGTTTTCTCGGGCCCACCCTGTTTTTTCAGGCCATCCAAATGGAGCCAGTGTTTACTTCCAAGGTTGTATTGTATGATGGGGAAACATTCTCTGGGGGAAAATTTCTGGGACTCATTAAACAGTGGGTAGAAGAGGAGGAGAGAACGAGGGAAGGAAGTAAAGAGAAAGTTATAGCAGGATGATGTTTTCTTTTCTGGTAGGAAAGAACCTAAAATAATTGCATCTCCTGTCCAGGACATTTTTATTTTTCACACTTCATTCCTGTTAATATAATAGCATGGGTTAGGAGACAGCATTCTTTGGGGAAATTCTCCCCAGGAAATACATTGCAGTGCCCATAGGACTTTTCAGGTCATTAAGGGAATGGGTTGAAAACCAGAAATTACTTACAGTGGAAGATGATTGACTAGAAGTCCCTTCTGTGCCCCTTCGCTTTTTAAACACTTTGTGTTTATGATATTTATTTGGACAAATCGATTGGTCTCCCTTTGAGTGTAACTGGAGAAATTTAGGAATGCTTGTCTAAGACGGTTCAGTGTAAGCCCAAGCTGGGAAACATGCCCTGTTTATTTGTTGGGGGCTTTTGGTGAAATAATAAAGAAAATGGTGGCAGGTAGTCTTTGCAGGCAACAGGCCTTCTACAAGTCCATCTTTTTATTTTAAAATTTCATTTTATTTTAATAGCTTTAGGGGTACAATTGGTTTTTGGTGACATGGATGCATTGTATAGTGGTGAAGTCTGGACTTTAAGTGTACCTGTTGCCCCTGCTAGTGCACATTTACTCGATTTTTGTCCCTCCCCATTTCCCACTCTCTTCCTTCTAGTCTGCAATGTCCATTATACCATTCTCTGTGCTTTTGCAGACCCTTAGCTTAGCTCTCATTTAAAAGTGAGAACATGTAGTATTTGGTTTTCCATTTCTTCTGTGTTACCTCACTTAGGATGATGGTCTCCAATTCCATTCAAGTTGCTACAAAAAACATTCTTTCACTCTTTTTTAATGGATGAATAATATTCCAGTGTGTGTGTGTGTGTGTGTGTGTGTGTGTGTGTGTGTGTGTGTGTGTGTATCACATGTTCATTAGACATTGATCAGTTGATGGGTATTTAGGTTGATTAAAGATCTTTGCAATTGTGATTTGTGAATTACAAAAAGGAAATGCTTATTCACTGTTGGTGGGAGTGTAAATTAGTACAACCTCTATGGAAATCTGTATGGAGATTTCCCAAAGAACTAAAAGTAGATCTACCATTCGACCCAGCAATCCTACAACTTGGTATCTACCCAGCAATCCTACAACTTGGTATAAGAGCTTATTATACAAAAATGACACCATTTTTTTCTTTGAAGTGACCAATGCCTTAATCCTCTTCTAACAACCATTCATCAATCCTGCCCATAGGATACAACTTAAATTGCAAACTGAGCCTAAAGTAGAAACAGCATATAATGGCTTTGTTTTCCCAACTCTTTGGCACTGACATTTTAACAGAGGCCTTGACTAATATGACAAGAATATTCTGGATGGTTGAATTTCAAGTATTGGCCACAGGCTGGGAGGGAGAATTATTATGGGCTGACTTTCCCCAACTCATCAAATAATATCACCACTCTACATAGAAAATAACTTCCCTTATAATTGCCCTCTTTTCCTTGTAAAACCCTCTATGATTTTGCTAAGAATGGGCCCAATGGGATGGCTGTTTTGGAATGTCTTTGATCAGCTCTGTCTTCACTCATGGACTAGAAGGAAAAGTAGGAAAATATCGGGGAAGAGTCATCACTGATTTTTCGCAAAGGTGGAAATTTTCCAAGCTCTGTCCTATGATATCAGTATTTGAGTGTGGAAGAAGAGGAAGCCTTTGAAAGTATTTATGGAGGAATGGATTGGGAAGAGAAGTTGAGAGAAGGCATAGGGGTTTGAGGTTGACTGTATTAGTTTGCTAGGGATGCTGTAACCATGCCACAGGTAGTTTCAACAACAGAAATTTATTTTCTCACAGTTCTGGAGGCTGGAAGTCTGAGATCAAGGTGTTGGTAGGTTGATTTCTTCTGAGACCTCTCTTCTTGGCTTGTAGTGGCTGTCTTGTCTCTATATTTTCACATAGTCTTTTGTGTGTAACTATGTCCTAACCTCCTCTTCTTATAAAGACACCAGTCATATTATATTAGGGCCCACCTAAATGACCTCATTTTGACTTAATTAAAGGCCCTATCTCCAAATACAGTCACATACTGAGGTATTGGGGTTAAGGACTTCAATATACAAATTTTGTGGAGCTGCAATTCAGATAATAACAAGGAGTGAATTTGGAGAGACTTCTGCACCCAGAAATCACGTTGGTCCTTCTATACACAGAGAGGGCTATTTCTTGGCTGCAAATCACAGATACTAGAAATCTAGTACATAGGTATTAGAAACCAACTAGAAGGAGCTCTAAGGATCATGTATTTATCCATTGGTTCTCCAACTTAACTGCTCATTAAAATCACCAGGAAATTTTTGATAACACTGATGCATGAACACTCCCTTTGAGATCCTGACTCAAATGGTATGAGGTGGGGGCCAGAGACTGCAATTTACAAAACCTCTCAGGAGATTTTAAAGTGCAGCTGGTGTAAAACAAACTAATGGTTAAAGAGGTTCAACGACTTGTCCACTACCAGAAAACATGTGTGGACGAGTGCACAGAGCTGTCCTTCTGGGTTCTGTGGCTCTTCTGCTAGTACATTTCTTTCCATTTCCAAAGTACTGATATTCCATCAGGGTTTCTGTGATGGATGTTACAGTGCCCCAGATCCCATACCCAGCACTGAAGCACTTCTTTCTCTTGCTTCTAGGCATGTTGGCACACTTGTCCACCATGCAGACTGGTGGATGAAAGTGCATAAAGATGGGACAACTCTGAAGGGTCCTCTCAGCTCCAGAGCTTCCAGTTGAGACTGCATCATGGTTCAACTTTTCTTTTACCCAATCCAACTTCTCCCACTCCCCCATAGGAGCGATTCTAAGAACGCTTCCCAATAAACTCCTGTCTGCCATCAGAGTCTGCTTTCTGGGAATTCTGAGCCAGGGCAGTACCTCCCTGTGTTCATAGAACTTTTGTTAGTACTTATTGAGTGCTGACCATGTTGGGTTCTGTACTAAGTACTTAGAATATGAAGAGGAATAAAACCCAGTTTTATTCACCTCCACTACCCTGTCTGAATTCCTGTAATAGTAATATGATAAAAGTGGTATGGTGGCATTGAAGAGGGGGATGCTGATCCCTGGTTGGAGAAGTCAGCTGTGGCCTCCCTAGTCTATACTTCCTAGCTCTTCTTAGCAGCTTGTTTAGGAAGTTGAACACCTTCTTGAAGCAACAGTTGCTCTTGCTTGCCTCCACTCTCAATATCTACAGTTTGCATCTTCTAGATATTCCTTATGACACTTTGGGTGGGTGCTAGGAAGGAAGGTGATGATCAGAGGAGGGATAAGGAAAATAGTACAAGAACCAAGATATATAGGACAACTTGACTGGGCTAAGACATACCCAGATAGATAGTAAAACCAAATTATTATCTCTGGATGTGTCTATGAGAGTGTTTCTAGAAGACCTTAGCATTTAGATCAGGAAACCGAGTGCAGAAGGTCCGTCCTCCCCAATGTTGGGGGGGCATCATCCAATCCTTTGAGAGTCAGATAGAACAAAAAGGCAGAGGAAGGGTGAATTTGTTCTCTCTGTTTGAAATGGAACATCTATCTTCTGCCCTTGGACATCAGAACCTCATGCTCTGAGACTTACACCAGTGATATCCTCATACCTCCAAACTCTCAGGCCTTTGGCCTCAGACTGAATTACACCTTTAGGTCCCAGGTTTTCCAGCTTGCACATAGTATATGCTAAGACTTCTATGCCTCCATCATCATGGGAGCCAATTATCATAATGAATTTCTATCTATCTATCTATCATTTATCATCACCTGTCTATCTATCAGTCTATCAATCAATCTATCTATTGATGCTATCAATCTGCTTGTCTATCTAGCTATCTATCTTCTATTATCTATCATCTATCTCTATATCTATTATCTATCATCTATCTCTGTATCTATCATCTATCTATCTATTTACCTACTTACCTACCTACTTATCTATCCATCCCATTGGTTCTGTTTCTCTGGAGAACCACACAGTATGAAAGTTCAGTTTGAGCTGCCCTGTACTACTCAACCTTCCTTCTCTGGAAGCATGTCTCCTACCCTATCATCAACATTAGGCCCCTACAGCTCTCATATCCAGCCCCTCCCACAAAGAGGTTCTGGAATCAGACACTGGGCTATGAGAAGGAATAATACTAGAATCAGTGTGACACCTTCCAAGGGAGACTTGCCCTCAGTGTCTTATCCCCAGGAATGCAAGAGAAAGCAAGCATCAACCAGCAAGTGGCAGGGTTTAGGAGCATCTGAGGGGTCTTCCTGATGCTTCTGAAACAAGACCTATGCAGACAGAGGGTCATGCAGCCCTGTGCCTCCAGACCCAGCTATGAAGAACAAGCTGGGCTAGATCTTTGTGACAAGTACCCCTCTATGTGTACTGGCTGAGAAGAGGATGGCTAGTACATCAGTACTTATTAAGAAGAGGGCCCATAGTGCTGCTAACCTCAAACAGTCTCACACTGTCAACAGAGCATCCCCTGTGTGCCAGCCCCGAACTGGGCTAGTCAGAGAGCACCTGCGAAAGACAAGTGAAGGCCCCAGTCTTCAAGAAGTCCCCACCTTAATTGGGTTGACAGGAACATCATCACCAGGTGTCTCAAGTCTAGGAGAAGACCAACAATCTGCACCCGGGTAGCCCCAGGCTTCCCGGGCTTAATTGGAGAGATGTGTTTTCTGCCACAAGCCACTATTTAGGACAAACATACATATTTAAAAGACCCACAAACAGACACAAATAAGACATTAACATGTGCAAATGGTTACAGCTGAACAGCTAGAGTCAAAAGACAGAACTGAGAGGCAGTGCTGAGAGCAGGGTGTCCAGAATGTGTGGAGTAAGCGTATCATTGCAGCCAAATCAGGCAGCAATGACGGCAGGAGGAATTCCAGGCAGCATCATGTACCTGGTAGGTACCACTTTAGCTGGTAGAAAGCCCAATGCCTTCCCGCATTGTAGATAGGCTGAAAGAGAATACTGTGTGCACATATATGTGCAAGCATGAAGATGATCGGGGGACATACCTGAGAAGTCTCTAACAGCATCACTTGCGTGTTTTTTGTATATAAGTTTGTGATTTGTGGACATGATTGTATGTGAATGTGTGCATATTTGCATGTGTCTGTGCATACACTTGTGGGGGTTTCCTTATGGGGGTGAGGTTGAAGATGTCCACACACAAATCATCCAGTCAACTCTCTCTCTTATTCTAGGAAACTTTCCTTATGAACCCAAGTGACCCCTTCCTGCACCAGTCTGGCCTCCTTCCCTGCACAGAATGGGCTCTTCTCCAGAGGAACTGGAGCTCCAGCCAGTTCTAGACTCTTCTTTGCTTTCAGACCTCAAGACGAGAAGCATTTTCCCAGTCCACACGTGTCAGAGGATGTTGCAGATGGGGTGTGATTTGCCCAGGTTGGAATCAGCTCCTTTGTCTGAGTAAAAGGTAAGTTTCCTACAAAATAAAAGGAATCTTGAGAAACCAAGACCATCAAACAAACTTTTAGAATCAGGTAAGGAGGAAAGTTGGAAAAACAATACACTTTCACTTACAGAGGAACTGGGAGATGACCTTAATTAAGAAAGCACCTGAATTTGGGGCAGAGAGGGGTTTACAGAAAGTTGGTTGGAGAGAGCAGAGCTTGAAGTGGAGCTAATTTCCTGAATTCTTGGGTTAAAGACTCCCCATGGCATTCATCCCCAAAGCAGACAGCTGTGAAAGGAGCGGGTTTGATCCAGGGCCGCTGATGGTCTGACTGTATGGTGTGCAAAGGGACGAAGGCCCATATCTCCCAGGTGGCCCTTTGCTGATGGGATTGAAGGAGAGAGAAAGCAACAGCCCTGAATACCCAAGTCTGACTCCCAGGTCATTTGGCTTCCTCCTGTCTTCACATAATTCCAGCTTTATCTCTCACTAGGACCCCCAACACATGGGCAGTGATCCTGCTAATTTTTACTGCCTCTCCCTCTTCCTGCCTGTCTCTGTGACTCCTGACTGCCCAGGCCCCAATTCTAGGCTTTGCTCACACCTTTACATTCACCTGGTATGCCCTTCACTGCTTTACACTGATCTAAACCTTGTCCAGTTTTCAAGGCATATCTTAAATACCACTTACTTCAGGAAACTTTCCTTGATTTCTTTAGTCCATGGTGTTCTTTGATTTTGGACTCTTCTAATGCTCCACTTCAAATGGAGTGGAACACAGATTAGCTCCACTTCAAACTCTGCTCTCTCCAACCAACTTTCTGTTTCACTCTTACTCATTTTTGCTGGTTCCTCCAACACTCCCAGTGTTGGAATATCTGGGGCATCAACCTGAGCTTTCTCTTTTCTTTTTCTTTACTCATATTTTCTCTTTTCAGGGAAATTTCCTCACTTCATGGTTTTAATGACCAACCCGATGTTAACAACTCTGGACTTCAAATGCCTGGCCTTTTCCATAATCTTGAAACTCAGGTGTCCTCCAGTTGTCTTCTCTTTGTCCCACCTTGGTCATCCAATAGGAATCTCAGTCCCCAAATATCTCAAAGGGAAGCTCCATTTCCTTCTGTGATGTTTCTTTCCCCAGTCTCAGTATATGGCACCACCATATACCTAGCTGCTTAAGCCATGCAGAAGCCTAAATCTAACTTATCTCATTCCGTTATGCCCTGGATATCTGTCATGGGCAAATGCTATTGACTTTGATTAAAAACAGATTCCACATCCTTCTAAATGGTTCTCTCTCCATCCAGGACAGGTCACAATCTCCACAATCAGGAATATTGCAACAGCCTTCTTTCACCTCATCCCCTTAAATCTATTCTCCATAAAGCCATGTGATATTTTCAGAACATAAGTGAAATCATGCACCCCTCTGCTCAAAACCCTCTGGAGTCTTTTCATCACACTGAGGGGAAGATGCAAACTTTTCACCCTGACCCTCAGGTGTCACCTAGCTGGGTTCTCCAGGGTCTGATCCTCACTTGGCTCCCTGATGATGTCTTATTCTGCTCCCCTCCTTGCTCACTTCTCAGAGTCCCTGGTTGTCCCCACCTCGGATCCTTGGCACTGGCTGTTTCCTCTGCCTAGGAGGTTCTTGTCCTACACCTTCCCAGGGATGGCTGCTTCCTGTAGGTATGTTTTGCATCACATGCCACTTCCTTTCTCCAATAGGCCTTTCCTGACCTGGTTAAAGCAGACTCTCTGTCCCTCTCTCTCATCCCACCCTGCTTTATTCTCTTCATAGCCCTCGTCACATCCTGACACTGTGTTGCCAGTGTATTCGGCTTATTTTTAAAAGTCTATCTTCCCGGTCTAGCATGCAGGCTCTATGAGGGCAGAAACCCTCTCTGACTCACTCTCCCACACTCTCTCAGTCTTCAAAGTCATCCCTGGCACAGGGTAGGCACTCGGCGAGTCTTTATTTAATGACTAAGTAAATAAATGGCCCCCAAAGAGTTGCTGTTTGATTTGGAAAGCTTTGATTTCCTTGTTGGGAAATAAGTTCTAACCGACAACAATTTTTATTTGAAAGGATTCAGTCTGTACATTTTACCCAGATAACACACATTGAAGCTCCTCTCCTTTCCCTAATATTCTGATACAACTGTTACTACTTGTTATTTATTATTGAAGAGATGGGCCTCCATGTTTCTGGTGATGGCTTGCAAGCATCTGAAGACTTAGGTCCACATGCCCTCCTCTTAGTAGCCCAGAGAAGAGGCCGTGCTGTGCCCTGAAAGGACACCCCGGCAGGACTCCAGGGTGAGAACCACTGGTCTGACTTTGCCACAAGTGAGTTACAACCCACTTGGGAGAGTCATTTATTCCCATCTGGTTTTCTAGGTTACAAGATGAGCTAAATAATTGCAGCCCTCCTAGCCTTGGGAGGCATTCCGAAAGCTGGAGGGATAGCAGCATGTATATTTAAAGGGAAGGTGGCTGTCACTCCTTATTTTTTCACTCATTCATCCATCAAATATTCTGGAGCAATGCACTGGACTAGTTAATGCATGGCTGAAAGGATGATGGGATGTGCGCAGTGCACCCCTCCTGCCCTCACGTGTCTAGCACGGTTGATACCCACAAGTGAGATGATAGTGAGAAGGTGACTGGTTACATAAGGCAGGTGCAGCAGTGTGCTACAGGGTTAAGAGGCAGGATGGCGATCTCAGCCAGGAGTCTCTTGGAGTCTCTTGAGACAGGGAAAGATGTCATCTTGAAAAAGCCAGACCTAACCAAAACCAATCCCTCAGGGGTCGGCAGAGTACCTAAACCAGGGGCCAGCACAGCTGTAGCAGGCTGCAGAAAGTAAGTGACATCTCCCAGCCAAGGCCATCCTTGATGGCCCTTCAATGGTAAAGAAGCTTGAATTGACCTGACAGGCAGGTCCTAAGGCTCTGAATCAAACTCTCATAAAATTTCAACATTTACAAGGAGACAGAAGAAAAAAAAGTACAGATATTTAATATCCTGTATTTGCAGCTAACTGATTCATTTTTAATGTTTTCTGCCTTGCCTCAATGGGAGTCTAGTCTTGTCTTCCCCTGAGAAGCTAGGCCAGAGTCAGGCCCTTAGACTTTCACAGGGTTCCTCGGATCTGGTCTTGCTACTCTTTCCAGGAGGCTAAATCTTTTGCTCCAATTAGCACCATCTCTGCAGCAGCCCAATTCCCTTTGCCCTTCTTTCCCTGAGTAAAGCTCCCCAGACTTGGGGCAGACGAGAGCCCTAAGCCCAGGGTGCTTCTGGGAGTTGCTGGAAAAGACTGGAGAGCTGAGAGGCAGCTGAGGGGATTCCTGCCCGTGAATCAATCTTCCATTTTATCCTCATGTGATGCAGACAGAAAGGAAAGGAATTCCTGTGTTCCTTCCATGACAGATGGGAATGACCTTTGACAAGGAGTTAAAAGTGCCAGTATAATAGGAAGGACTATGCCTCTGGAAGAAAACAGAAAAGGAAAAGTGGACATGCTTTTTTAATTTTTATTTTTGTAAAGGAAAGTGTAAATTCTATTTGTTTGGAAGATGGAGTGAATGTCGTCTGGAAAAACATGACGGCTCCTCTTCTTCTTCCTGCCCTCTTCCTCTTTTCCTCTTACTACTACTACTATTCTTCTTCTCCTTTTCCTCCTCCTCCTCCTTCTTCTTCTAAAATATGTTGAATGTGTCACATGAATGAGTGACTTTATTTACTTATTTATTTAATTTACTTTTGTTGGAGTCTCATTCTGTTGCCCAGGCTGCAGTACAATGGCAGGATTATGGCTTACCACAACCTTAACTTCCTGGGCTTAGGTGATCCTTCTGCCTCAACCTCCTGAGTAGCTGAGACTACTTCTGGCTACTTTTTTGATTTTTTTGAGAAACAAAGTCTTGCTATATTGCCCAGGCTGGTCTCAAACTCCTGGTCCCAAGCAATCCTCCTGTCACAGACTCCCAAAGTGCTGGAATTACAGGTATGAGCCATCATACCCTGCCTGGATAAACAAGCTTTTCTGACACAGGTGGGAGCCAGTTAGGGTGAGTCTATGCCCCCACTCCAGGCATTGCTAGATTTAGCAAAAAAAACTACAGAATATGTAGTTAAATTTATGTAGTTAAATTTGAATTGCTGGTAAAGAATACTTTTTAGTGTAAGTATATACCATGCAATATTTGGTACTTAAACTAAACATCTTATTTGCTGTTTATCTGGAGTTCAGATTTAGCTAGGTGTCTTGTATTTTATCTGGAAACTCTATCTTCCATATAGGCTTCCAGTTAACTGTGGGCCCACCCAGGAGTTCTGGTTCTGGGGTTGTTCCTGCCTAAGCCTCCAAGGAATTGGGTACTGCTTTCTCTCCAGGTTTCTACTATAGGGCGAATCCTGCAGGGCATCTCTGGGAGAAGATTTTCCTCCTTAGGGTACTTAGGCCAGAGTCCCTGGTTCCAGGGATTACCAAGGGCTGTCATGTGGGGGAGTTAGTAACACATGCAGGTGTGGTTTTACTTCCAGAGGCCCAGAGAACAGTGACTCCTGATGTTGGTTGTACACTGGAGATAACGTGAGAGCTTTAAAAAAGTATTGATGCTTGGATCTCATCCCCAAAGATTCTGAATTCATTGGTCTGGGATGTGGTCTCCCAACAGAGATTTTTAAAAATTCTCCCCAGGTAATTCTAATGAGCACCCAAGGTTGAGGATCAAGGCTTCAGAGCCACAATGCAGAAAAGTGCAGGTCTGGCCTAGGGTCTCAGTGACAGGCACTCAGAGCCATCCTCTCATTGAGTGTGCTCAGGGTTCCAGAAGGGAAGAAAAGTCAAATAAATTCCTTGGTTGCACTGGAATCTACTCATTTTTTTGGTCTTGGTTCTCAGACATATGTGGGGGATTCCAGGAAATGTGCTCTGAGACCTCTACTGTCCAGGTGCATCTGGGAAGAGATGCTTCCTGCTTCTCCCAGCCCCTCAGCTCTGAAACACCACCTTTCATGGACCCCTGGACTGGGGTCTTCAGAGACCAGTGTGAGTGTGAGGCGATGGGGGCAGAAGAGAGAGGTCAGTAGGTACTGGAACAGCTAAGGAGCACCTCCTGCAGGAACAAGACTGAGGTGGTCTTGATAATTCAGACACTTACTCCACTGGCAAGTTGTGAGAAGCTTCAGTCCTCCCTGAAATAAGGAAGTGATGCAAGAAGAAAGTAGCTTGGTATTTGAGGGGGAAAGAAGGATAGGCTGACGTATGGGCTTAGCATCATGGTGCACCCTTAGATGTACGTGCTGAAGAGTCAGAGTATAATGGTATTAACAAGAGTTGTTATTTAATTACCAATCCAATCATATGGTATTATTACTTATATATTTTTGTTTTTGCTATAGAAACTAAAAATATTAATGGTAACACTGATCTATAGTTCCTTGTCCAGATCCCTAGGATATGTGTTTCAAAATAGGACTTTTCAGATTACCCAAAAGTAAAATGATAAATATTGTTTATAAAGCAAAAGCCAGTAGCAACTGGGGCAATGTCCTAACCAAATACATGAATACTTCTGTAGCAAAAGTTATGAATATTGACTCTAAGTGAGATTAATAGGCATGATAAAATGCCTCATGTCAGTCCAGGTCAGGCTATAAAAAATCTTTTGGTTTTCAAAACTTTTTGGATTCTGTGAATAGGAGAGATTGTGGGCCTATAATACCTACTTATATCATTTAGGAAACATTAACTATTTGTTAGAAAGTGTACCAAATACTTTAAATACATTTTCCCATTTAAACCTCACAGCAGCCCTGTGAGGAAAAAAAAAATTATTGTAGGTAGAAACCATTGTTATCCCCATTTTGCAGATGAGGAAAAGAAGGCTTATGAGGGTGAATAACCTGCCCAAGATTCATGACTCTTGAGTGGAAAAAGTTAGAACAAGAATTCAAATTCCTTTTTGACTCCAGAGCTGAGCCACCTTGCAATGGGGACTGAGAATGGAGAAGTGAGGAGAGGAGTGCACAGAGGGTAGACACAGGGACATACAAAGTCTTGGAGGTCTTTCTGCGAGTGTGTGTGTGTGTGTGTGTGTGTGTGTGTGTGTGCAGAACATATGTGAATGTTCTTGTGTGAAGCTGTGTGCATGTGTGTGTCTTCTGTGTGCTTGAGGGTCTTCTGTGCTCCTGCATATGTGTGTGTGTGTGGAGGGGTCTGTTTAGGGTTGAAGTCTTGATCATGTTTTCCCTGTGCCTTTGTGTCTATACTATCTCTTCTTGTCTTTGCATTAGCAGTACTAGAACAGGGAGTGCTACCCTTGTGACATCTTGACTTGTTTTCACAGTCTGCAGTCCAGGGAGAACTGTTAACTTACATGAGTTTCAGTCATTCTCAGGAGAGATGAAGTCTTTGAAGGATTGGGTGATGGAGACTGTCTGAATGCAGGTCCCAAGTGGATAAGTTAGTCAAGGTCAGTGCATAATCATCCAGGGGCCCAGGGAGCTTCTGCAGGTACTTCACTGCTGTTAGTGAACTTCATCTTGGTTCTTTTATTTTTGAGGAAACCATTCTCTGGATAAATGAAATTCAGATTTTCTCAAAGGTTCTTAGGAAACGGGAGAGATGAAGATGAAAACCTCTCTCCAGGCCTTGATTTTGTGTTGTAGGTCTAAACACTGAGCAGCTAGCAGTACTGCATGCAGATAGTGAAAAGGCTGGTGCACAACTGCTTTCTGTTTTCCCAGACTATGCTCTAGAGGGTGAGCCTGGTATGTAGCTGAGACATCCTATGCCCACGCATGCAGAGTCAAGTAACTGATGACCATGAAGCCCAGGATTCATGACTCAGGCCTTGAAGCAGCTGTGGATATGGGATGGTAAATCTCAACACACCAGCTCAGGGAAAAAAGAAATCACCCGAATTTCTTGGGGTTCACTGCAGTCTGCATTCTCAGAACTCCTGACTGGTTGCTCCAGGAAGGAGAGGAAAAAAGGGAAGGAGCTGACATGTATTGTCTAATGGGTCTAATAGTCATGTATCTTTCTTTTTTCATATTTTTTAGACTCAAAGGATACATATGTAGATTTGTTACATGGGCATGTTACATGATGGTGAGAAATTCTACTTCTATTTTGCCCATCATCTGAACCATGAGTGTGGTACCCAATGGATGATTTTTCAACCTTTGTCCCCCTCCCTCCTTCCCTCCTTTAAGAGTCCCCAGTGTCTGTTTTCTCCATCTGTATGTCTGTGTATACCTAGTGTTTAGCCCCCACTTAAAAGTAAGAATATGCAGTATTCAGTTTTTGTTTCTGTGCTGTTTCACTTAGAGTAATGGCCTTCATATGCATCCACTTTGCTGCAAAGGGCATTATTTTATCCTTGTCTAGGGCTGCATAGTATTCCATGGTGTATATGTACCACATATTCTTTATCCAGTTCACCACTGATGAGCATCATTTCTTCATGAGAGCTACCTCTAAGGAAGGTATTTTATCTCCATTTTAAAGAACCTCATAGGATTAGGTAACTTATCTCTGACACCTGCTAGCGGGTGTCAGAGCTGAGATTTGAACTATGATCCTTTGGGTATCATCTGTTTTCATATCACATTACCTCTGAGTTTCTTCTCCTCTCTGAACTCTGTGGCCAGTCGAACCTGGGCCATAAACTGTGAACAATTGTTTTTGATCATTGTAAGTATTTCTTGAGTTTCCTTTGATGCAATTAGAAAAAATCCAAGCACAAAAGAGATTTGATGCTATAAAGTTCCTTCAACTGCAATTCAGCAAAACTGAATTCTAGACTTCATTCTTTATCTTTCAGGTATCATTTTCTTTATCAGGAAAGCAAAGTGGTTTGCATAGATGTGGTCTAGACCCTTTTTAGTTAAGGTTATAAGATTTTACCTCCGAGAGAGGCTTTGTCTTATCTAAGAGTTTTCTTAGAGATTGCATCACAGAGCCAGGCACAAGGTGGGTATTGACATATACATTAAACCCTTAATATAGCTAGTGCTATTAATTCATGATGATTTTTTTTAACCAACAAATAACAAAACACTAATAGTCAAAACACAAATTGGCAAATAGTTGCTAATGTTCCCTGGAGTTTTTATTAGGTGTCCAGTGCTCTTTTTAAATAATGGGATGGATAGGAGCCTTATGCCTATTTTACTCAGCGACTTGCTCATTTAACCTCTGTGGCAAGGAGGAAGCCAATGAACCTTCCAACCCCACTGAAAGCCACCCACAAGCACACTGTAGTCAATATCAGTTTTCCAATGAATTATTGATTCTAAGAGGCATTAATTTCAAAACAAACAATAGTTTCCTTTGGTGATTTCCATACTGTAGACACCAGTGCCAATTTTGCTGACCTAACTGTTGTCAGATATTATTGACTGCCTATAGAATGAAAGAGAACTTATTTTATGGGTGCCTTTATTGAACTGAGCTGAGAGAAGGGGGACAGGGAATTATAAGTGAGAGAATTGCTAATAACTATCTCCACCCCACCCCCTGCTGCTCTGTTCGAACTTGCTATAAAACTCCTATATTCGTAGTCCCTGACTCCCCTCCAATATGTGCTTTAAATTGCTTCCCTCATTTTTCCAGCATAAATACACATCATTTGCATTCACCTGTGGCCTCTATTTCATTTTCTTTCGACATTGCAAAAGCCTATGAATGCTGTTATGACTAAAGACTTATTGGTGAAGAATTCACTCATTCATCTAATGTGTGCAAGGAACTTGGATGTGAATGTGAAAAGTAGAGGTAAAGGTCAAGAGGTCATTGAGAAAGGATACTGGTCCTGGGATGAGTCACATCTCCTTCTGAGAGGGATGAGCCCCAAGGATAGCCCAGGTCCATGGAGTTTGAAAGTCTAGGAAGTCCATCCTGCTTATGTTCCCTGGGATGGAAATTTGTAGTCGAGTACGAGGGTTTCTCCTGCTCCTTCTCCAGCCCTCCCCCTCATCTTGCCTTTTCTCCTGGCAATCACATCCTCTCACAGGCTCTAGTTATTGCTTTACTGACCACTCCTGAATGTGTACTCCATCTCAGGTGTTCATCACGAGTTTAGATTGAGTGTCCTGACTTGCAGGTACTTCACAGTCAAGTTCTCCAAATCAACCCTCCCACCCCCCATAAAAAGATTCTTCTCTGTGTCCTCTTGTCCTCTGTATACCCACCCACCCACTAGTGCCTGAAAGAAATTTGGAAGTCACGCTATAGTCTTGTTTTCTCTCACTTCCACAGCTAATCAGTTAATGACTCAACAACAACAACCACAATGACAACAAACAAAAACAAATAAAAAAACTCTTTTTGTAGTAATTATACTATTTTTTGTTAGTAAATTTTTATCACAGTATAAAATACATGCAAATAACTTCCATAAATGCTCAGTACCATGGGATTTTTTTTCCAAAGTAGAATATATCTCTATAACTGCCGTCCAGATCAAAAACCAGAACTTTCTTGGCATAAGTACCCACTGCTACTTCTCTGTCACTGTCTCCCATGAGTAATTATTCTCCTGATTTCTAACATCAATGGTAAGCCTCATCTGATTTTGGACTTTCTATAAATGGGCTCATACAGTATGCATTGTTTGCATCTGGCCTTTTTCACTTAGTATTATGCTTGTGGAGCTCACGATCAGTTCTTTATTTCTCAGGGTTATGTAGTATCCTTACTTCATAGCAAGGGAGCTTTATTTTAAACTTTGTACCTTCATACATTCATTTGGAGGCATGTTGAATAAAGTCAAACTATGAGACATTTCTTTTTATAGAGTACATCTTCAAAAAAAAGATCATAAGTGTTTGTGATATTGAAAGTATACGGATAAAGAAGGTGAGATGTTCTGTAGAGAACTGGACAGACAAGAATCCAGGAAAAGTAAAAGTTAGGCTTCTTCCACTTTCTAGAATTTGTGCTCTTTGTTGTAGTTTTGAAAGAAAAGTCATGCTTCAATTAATAACAGACAACGGAGTCAATATGATGGGAGCAGAGACAATGATGTGATCAAATGCCAAGAAATGACTGGCAGCTGAAAAAATATCATGTGAGCCAAAGCAATTTCTCTTGACTTCGAACTTTATTCATCCAACGAATAACATTTCATCACAGTTTTATCAATTGAATGCAATTCCACACAGATCATTCTGTCAATGACAAGAAACAGCATCAAATCATTTTGTCCACACAAATAAATCAATCGTTGATTATTATTTTCATCCATTTAGGATTCAAGTAGGAGGACCAAATATCCCGAGTAAAACAAAGGAAAGCAGGAAAAAAATGTTTTCTTTCGTTGGACAGGTCTAGTTGGGTGAATGCAATTTATGCCTTTAAAAAAATTCATCCTGATGTAAGGAGGGATAAACAGTTTTTAAACTTATAGTAGAGACAAAACTGTAATAATAAACACTTTGAAAGAAAATGCAATAATTTATTGCTCCTTGCAGATAAAATAGCATTTCCAATTTTATACTTTTGCTTATGTAGTTCTCCTTACAGGCACCTCTACCCCATTCTTTGAAATGTATAATCAAATTTTGAGAAGAAGTGAATCCCAAGGGCTCACAAAATCCAAAAGGGGAAGGTGTCATCTTTAAAAGACAAGCTGTGTAGGGAGTGCGTTGGATATGAATTAGTTCTTCATGGGACTGCAATTTCTTCTTGGTGCCATTTCTTGATGCTGTTGAAAGCCTCTTCTCCAAACTCCTTAGTTGGTGGAGTACTACTGGATGGGAAGAAATTTGTTTTTTATTAATTTAAATTCATATTCATGGCATACACGATACAATTATGCATCAAGCTTGACATAACATCCTAAGAGTCATGAGCATCTTCGTCACATTTGTCCTGGGTGGTAGGAAATCTTCCAATAGGATCTTGTGTGGATAGCGGTTTGCTACCTGGGAGTCATCAGGTTAAGCCTGTCCTTTGCTGTAGCTTCCTGGGCTGCAGTTCTTTTACTTAACTGACTCAGTTCCATTCATAAATGTTCCCTAAGGCTCCAGTTGTGGTGTCAACAGGGCATCTAGTGTCTCAAATATGGTTTCTTTTCCCTCTCCAGGACCACCATGGGGGTGCAGCACTCCCTCTGTCAGAAGCACAGAAGCAAATGGTCAGCCTGTGGTCTTTTCCCTTAAGACGTGCCCTTTTTGCCACTGCTGGGGAAGGAGCCAGTTTTTTGCAATTCAGTTGTGATTTACCCTTTGAAGGAACACCGGCACTATTTCTAGTCTACAGAAAGAGAAAGAAGTAAAACAAATACAAGACAAGTTATATCTTCAATGGGGCGAGTTCCACATACAAGACAAATCTGGACTTTAAAGTCCTTGAATTGGATGAATGTATTATATATCTGTATCTCCGGACATACCACTTGGTCTGAAATGAAGGGAGGCGTAACAAAGGTATCTTCATGATGATAAAGATGGTGGTGACAATTTGTAGTTACAACATTTAAGTTTTAAATGGAGTACAAGGAGATTTGAGTCTAAACAAAATTCTTCCAACCTAAATAAGAATCTGATGTAAGTAATGACTATTTTTATTTATTTATTTATTTATTTATTTATTTATTTATTTATTTATTTATTTTTGAGTTGGAGTCTCACTCTGTCGCCCAGA